>NC_042987.1:17494673-17672173 GCF_901001165.1 Salmo trutta | reverse complement strand
CAACACGTCTCACAAAGACGCGGCGGTTGGAGCTAATAATCTGGACAATTTGGACTCCAGACCAAAGGACAAATATCCACTGCGCTAATGTCCATTGCTCATGTTTTTTGGCCCAAGCAAGTCTCTTCTTCTTATTGGTGTCCTTTAGTAGTGGTTTCTTTGCAGCATTTGACCATGAAGGCCTGATTCACACATTCTTGTCATGTCCTGACCAGTAAAAGGGGTTATTTGTTATTGTAGTTTGGTCAGGGCGTGGCAGGGGGTGTTTTTCTGTGTGTTTTGGGGTTATGTTCTATGTTCTTCTATTTCTATGTTTATTCTAGGGTATCTATTTCTATGTTGGATTTGTTTGGGGTTGGTCTCTAATTGGAGGCAGCTGAATCTCGTTGCCTCTGATTAGAGACCATATTAAAGTAGTTTTTTTTCATTGTGTTTGTTGGTGGTTATTTTCTGTTTAGTTCATGTTAACCTGACAGAAGTGCTGGCTGTCATTTTCTTGTTTTGTTTATAGTGTTTCAGTATAATAAATACAAATATGAGCACTAAACACTCTGCGCCTTGGTCTACTCCCTTCGACGGCCATTACAATTCTCCTCTGAACCGTTGATGTTGAGATGTGTCTGTTACTTGAATTCTGTGAAGCATTTATTTGCGCTGCAATTTCTGAGGCTGGTAACTCTAATTAACTTATCCTCTGCAGCAGAGGTAACTCTGGGCCTTCCATTCTTGTGGCGATCCTCATGAGACCAGTTTCATTATAGCGCTTGATGGTTTTTGCAACTGCATTTGAAGAAACATTCAAAGTTCTTGACATTTTCCATATTGACTGACCTTCATGTCTTAAGGTAATGATGGACTGTTATTTCTCATTGCATATTTGAGCTGTTCTTGCCATAATATGGACTTGGTCTTTTACCAAATAGGGCTATCTTCTGTATAACCCCCTACCCTGTCACAACATAATTGATTGGCTCAAACACATTAAGAAGGAAAGAAATTCCACATATGAACTTTTAACAAGGTACACCTGTTAATTGAAATGTATTCCAGGTGACTCCCTCATGAAGCTGGTTGAGAGAATGTCAAGAGTGTGCAAAGATGTCATCAAGGAAAAGGGTGACTATTTGAAGAATCTCAAATCTCAAATATATGTTGATTTGTTAGCACTTTTTTGGTTACTTCATGATTCCATATGTGTTATTTCATAGTTTTGATGTCTTCACTATTATTCTACAATGTAGAAAATAGTAAAAATAAATTAAAACCCTTTAATGAGTAGGTGTGTCCAAACTTTTGACTGGTACTGTACATTTTATAGTACTTTATTGAGTTTCATATTGCCGCAGAGGTTTTACAAAATATTTAGAGAGAGTTGATCTCTTTGAGGCCTGCCAGATAGTTGGAGTGTGGAGGAGGGTTATAGGGGAAAGGTCTGCCAGAAAGTGGAAGTGTGGAGGAAAGGTTGAAGGGAAAAGGCTATCCAAGGTCATGGCTAGACCTAAAGACCTTTGCTGGCTGTCTGTAGAGCACAAAAAGTGATAAAACTAAAAAGACTGGGTTTGAACATCATACATATCGCTTCTATTGTTGAGACTGAGAAAGTCTTCCATTTTCTTTTTCCCTTTTCATTTGTCATGAGTTATTACCTTGAATCAGACTATTTGTTTCTCTGTACACAGGGACCTGCACTGCATAAGTGGGAACTTATGACCTACATAAGCTGTCAAGACTTTCACTTTGTTAGCGCATTATACATCCTCTAATCTTAGCTGTAACTTGATCTCTTCTATCTATTTCCCCACCCACATGCTGCCACACACAGAAATGTGTGTACGGAAGATGAAATAAAAGAGAAGAGTGGCAAAGATTGATATGATGGGCTTTGGTGCATTCAAAGGTACCTGCAAACTACATTAACACTGGGTAAACACACATATGAAACATCTATTTGTAGGTGCTTGGATTCTGTCAGGAGGTCCCAGCTGCTGTAAACTTCAATCATAACTGTGCCCCGAAGTTCCACCTCGTGGTCCCCACGCACTGTCAGGAGGTTCTCCCAAAGTTTTACCACCTCGGCTTCCCCTCTTACCCCCTACCCCCTTAACACCTTGAATACTCTCACAAACACAAACAAACAGCATGCTCCTTGCCTGGTCCTCCAGGGTTGTTTGCTACTTTGATTAGATGACAAAGTCACAGGGAAAAGACTTGACTTGGCTTAGCAGCGCTCGCTCAGTTCACTCTCTAAGGTACAGTAGTGATGTGGAGTGTTGCTCAGAAGTTGTTGTTTTTGTGTGTGAGACTGAGAGGAGCTTCATGTGAATGGTGTTGTTCAGGAGTCTGTGACAATAGGCTGTCATGACTCGTGATCCCACTGGGAGACCTCTAGGAGTTTGTTGGAATTGGAAATCAAATATGGGGTTTTCACAAACAAATAGGAACATTGATAATCAACCAAATTGTTTGTTGTCCCCACCCACCAAGCAGAAACAAAATGAGAATCAAAAGAGAGGGAATGAAAAGAATGACAAGATAACTGATGGGAAGAATAGAGCTATAGACGACTTGTCTCTTCAGTGATGAGCATCATGCCACGCTTAAGAAAATATGTGATGTGAAGACACTAAAACAAATAGGACAATATTAGAAGAATATTATTCTGTATCATCTCTTGGTATCATTTAGTTGAACCCTCAAAATACAAGGGCATCTCAACTAAGCCTTCAGCTGAAAGTTATGAAATCAACACTTATTTGAGGGTGCAGTAGAATTACGATAATAGCTAAATTGCTGAAAATAAAATAAGGAAAGAGAAAACGAGACAAACAGCCACAAAAACAATAATTATTAGTAGACTCAAATCTTGGAGTAAAACTGAGCAGTTGTGTTCTGGTTGATTTTTCCACCACCCATAGCTAGTTGGTGAGACACGGCGACGCCATGCCGGGTTTGTGTGCCAGAGTATCTGAGTTTCCACTCTGGCTCTCAGTAGGATGAAATGTTCCCTAGCGGAATCTGTGGTCGGGATCACAGCCTTCCCCCTCACCCAGAGCCCCCAAGCCCTCTACTTTGTCAGTCTATCTGTCTGGGGCTTCACTCCTCAGACATATCAGCCTAAAACAGTGGTTCTAAAATCAGGCAGTGTGAGTTCCTGGTTGAGTTCACAGAGCTCTGGTTTCAGATTCTGTTGTCTGTGTTTGACTACAAATCAACTAAGAGTCTTTAAAAAGTTTTAATGCCAAATCAGTGTCTCTCGCAAAAATTATCATTCGATCCCCGAAGGCCCTTGCAAATGGTAAAACAGCAACGTGCAACCACAGTCGGTCAATTACACTCGTTAGACCAGGGCAGAGCATGCGCGCGCCCACACACACACACACACACACACACAAAAGTTGCCTCATTAAAACCCATCCACTAGAACTCTGAGATGTGAATGTCTCCCTTGAGGAGGGACTACATATTCATCTCCAGAAAGGCTAGAAGATTCAACTTTTTTTTCTCCTTTGCTTATAATTACAGTGCTAGCTGGAATGCATGACCCTGAGAATAAGGTTATGCTCCTGGGAGAGTGAAGCAGAAGTATCATGCAGCTTCTGTCTGGACCTCCACTGCAGTCTCCCCACTCAGATGCGATGCCACCCACACTAGGCATGAGAGGGGTCGAGCCTGCGCCCCCATCACTGGAGGAACCATCTCCCAGGACCTTCCACTATGCTCCAACAAGCCAAACTCCTGAGGCTGAAGGAAGAATCTAGTGGGGAATAACTGAAAACATTGGCCTCTCTGAGCACTGAGGCATGCTCACACAGCAAACTGATTAAACAACAACTAACAAAAACATATAGCTGAAAAATCACAAACTTGTTGGTTGGCAAGGCAACAGTCTTCTGTTCTCCAGAATCACAGTTATCTAAAATCATTAAGCAATTAAACAACAGGGCAAACAAACATACGCACACACACACACACACACACACACACACACACACACACACACACACACACACACACACACACACACACACACACACACACACACACACACACACACACACACACACACACACACAAAAACTACTCAACAAAAATATAATTAAAATGTCAAATGCTTATTTACATTAGATTCCCAATTTCTTTTAAACTGTATGAAATTCTTATCATTAACATTAGGTGGTCAATAATTCCACATACTCACAAAGGTTACTCACAGGTCCGTCATACAGCACCGGCCGTCGTTACCCTTGCAACCAAGAGGTGTCACAAAGTAGACCCGGAACGCAAAGCAAATACATGTTCTTCGTCAACACAGTGACCTTCCAGTTGATATCCATCCACGACTTCCATGTTTCCCAGCCAAGGAGCCCTGCAGAGCAACTCCCAAACCGGGTCATTAGCACAGTGGTGTCACCAGACAGCCCATCACGGGCCAGAGAGGGAGCGAGAGGGGGACTCCTGGCACCACAGTGGCTGCTGTGCGGGTTGACATTCAGGGCTGGCTGATCTATGGGGCTGGGGAGACTGTGCCCTTGCTCTGGGTCTTCACCAAGAGAAGGTCCTGGCAGCTTTCCTCCCACTTACTACATTATAAGGCTGGGATACTGGATGTTACGCTAATGTCTACTATATCATGACCCAAGATATAGGCCTTTATTAGGAGCTTCAGTTAATATATCATCATCCTACACCACAGGATTCTAAACTGTCCCCGTGCTTACTATACTGAACAAAAATATAAACATGCAACAATTTCCAAGATTTTACTGAGTTACAGTTCATGTAAGGAAATCAGTCAATTGAAATAAATTCATTAGGCCCTGATCTATTGATTTCACATGACTGGGAATACAGATATGCATCTGTTGGTCACAGATACATTTAAAAAAAGGTAGGGGTGTGGATCAGAAAACCTGTCAGTATCTGGAGTGACCACCATTTGCCTCATGCAGCGTGACACATCTCCTTTGCATAGAGTTGATCAGGCTGTTGATTGTGGCCTGCGGAATGTTGTCCCACTCCTCTCAATGGCTGTGCGAGGTTGCTGGATATTAGTGGGAACTGGAACACGCTGTCGTACACGTTGATCCAGAGCATCCAAAACATGCTCAATGGGTGACATGTCTGATGAGTACCCAGGAACATGGAAGAACTGGGATATTTTCAGCTTAGTTTCAGAACATTAAATTCTCCGGCAATAGCTCTGGTGTACATTCCTGCAGTCACCATGCCAATTGCGCTCTCCCTAAAAACTTGAGACATTTGTGGCATTGCGTTGTGTGACAAAACTGCACATTTTAGAGTGGCCTTTAATTGCCCCCGGCACAAGGTGCATCTGCGTAATAATCATGCTGTTTAATCAGCTTCTTGATATGCCACACCTGTCAGGTGGATGGATTATCTTGGCAAAGGAGAAATGCTCACTAACAAGGACGTAAACAAATTTGTGCACAACACTTGAGAGAAATAAGCTTTTTGTGCTCATGGAACATTTCTGAGATGTTTTATCTCAGCTCATGAAAAATGGGACCATCACTTTACATGTTGCATTCATATTTTTGTTCTGTGTATATCACTGCTTAGGCTATTGGCGCTATAGGGGAGCTAAACTGCACCTCACTTTTTATATATGACCCAGACTGCAAGATACTACCATGACAGGCCACCCTCTCTACTATATCATCATATACGCTTCACAATGCACATCTGAGGGCAGCGTTGTACTTCCTTGGGACAACATTCAAGTCATGATGTGATGATCTTCATTATTATTGGCTAGTGGGCCACCATTAAACCCAATGAATGGGATAGTTTCATTGTGTGATCAAGGATCAATCGGTGGAATTTTATGTCCTTCAAAATGGCTTTGACCTCTACAGCCCATCTCCTGTTAAATGGTGACCACTATGAACATGCCAAGAAACAGAATCCCTTGAGGAATTACCCGGAGCCAAGTCCAAGATGAAAAATCCACTCCTATTGCTGTATGGACACTTTTTTCTTGGCAATAACCAACAAGAGAAGAAAATAAGTAGAAAGAGAAAGAAAGAGATAGTCCAAACAATTTTCCATCCAAATGAGAGTGATTCACTTTTTACTCTCTCTTGCTCATTACGACTGGCTCATTCTCATTAGGGGTCTTGCATCTACACCTTCCTTCTACATGTTGCTTCAACTAACTAGGCTATGAGACCCAGTGATGCATCAGGACAGAACCCTCATCTCACGGAACATTCTACACCATAACTGTGATTCACCTCAGACTCAGAGCAGCGATACACGTGTCTGGCCACCCTTAGGTTCTCCAGAGCTTTATTTACATGAGGTTCAGGATTAGCAAACCCAGCCTGGTCTCATAGACTAGACATAACATAGTAAATGTAAATCCGGGACATTCAACTTAGTATGATATGTTATGTTTGGACGGCAACATAAAACAGATGATTACTTAATAGGGATAGGCGTCCCGTCAACGGGGCAGTTGTAAATCATGCAGCGCCGTGTGTCACGATCGCATATTTTAGAGAAACAACAAATGTCGATACATATAAGTGTCTTATATCGGCTGAAAGCTTAAAGTCTTGTTAATATAACTGCACGGTCCAATTTACAGTAGCTATTACTGCGTAAAAATGGCATGCTATTGTTTGAGGAGGGCTCCTAATAACAAAACACTTTTTTCACCGTGATAGGTTTGATAAATTCACCTCTGAAGGTGAAATGTGTACTTACAATTTAAAATCTTGCTCTGATTTATCATCCCAAAGGTCCCAGAGATAACATGAAATGTCGTTCTGTTAGATAAAATCATTTTTCATATCCTAAAAAGGTCCATATATCATGCATGATCGATTTTGTATTTCCACTTGTTCAATTTCCAAAGAAAGAAATCTGTGAAAACTTTACCCTAAACGTTGTTTCAACCAGTCAAATTACGTTCGTATTTATTCCTCAGAGATCCTAGAACATAACCAGACTTTACTATATCATTATGAGTGTAGTATATCCTATAGGACACCATATTTATTCAGAGAGCGACGCCTTCATGGCGTGCCGATGACATGGGCGGTCTTCACTTGATTGACTGTAACTTTGTCAAATACGCACCAATTGGGGTCAAACAAAGCTAGCTAGATAGCCAATGAGCTGGGCTTTACAGGAGTATGCGGAAACCCCGTATACTTTTTCCAGCCTGCACTGTGAATAATTACGCAATGTCTTCAAAAAAATGTAAAAAGTACTACTTTTTGTGTGTTATTAGTTTAGTCAGATTGTGTTTGTCTATTATTGTGACTTAGATGAAGATCAGACCACATTTTATGAGTAATCAATGCAGAAATCCAGGCAATTCAAAAGGGTTCACAAACGTTTTCATGCATCTGTATATATATATACACAACATCTGTAAAAACCATCACAGAACATTCCCCAAAAGTTCTCATTAGGTTTCCATGTAAAATAATAACACAACTTACAAGTAATGTTTTCCCAGCAAACCAAAATAGTTTCTGTGAAAGTTCCCAGAACATTTCTTAGTTTGCGGCAAATGTTATCTTAACACAAAACTGACCAATCGTGCTGATGACTATATAATGTTTGTATAAAACATTCTCCTGATGTTGCAAGAACGTTCCCAGAACACATTTTCTCTGTTCATTAAAGGTCCCCAGAGTGTTTCATTAGTTTGTGGGAACAGTCTGGTGGGAACATTGTGGGGATGTCAAAAAAGATCCCAAAACTGTCCAGTTGTGAGGATGATTATACAATGTTCCTTATAGGGTAACAAAAAAACATTTCCTTGATGTTACAAGAACGTCCCCAGTACACATGTTTAATTATCTTTAAAACTTCCTTAATCATTTCTTTAGGTTGTGGGAATATTGTGGGATATTTTATTTATTTTATTTATTTATTTCACCTTTATTTAACCAGGTGGGCAAGTTGAGAAAAAGTTCTCATTTACAATTGCGACCTGGCCAAGATAAAGCAAAGCAGTTCGACACATACAACAACACAAGAGTTACACATGGAGTAAAACAAACGTACAGTCAATAATACAGTAGAAAAATAAGTCTATATACAATGTGATTAAATGAGGTGAGATAAGGGAGGTAAAGGCAAAAAAGGCCATGGTGGCAAAGTAAATACAATATAGCAAGTAAAACACTGGAATGGTAGATGTGTAGTGGAAGAAAGTGCAAAGTAGAAATAGAAGTAATGGGGTGCAAAGGAGCAAAATAAATAAAGAAATAAATACAGCAGGGGAAGATTCCCAAAACAATAAAACTTTCCAGATATGCTGACATTTAGATAATGTTTGTATCAGGGTGCACAAAACATTTCTTTGATGTTGCAAGAATTTTGACAGAACAGCCTTTGAGTTCTTTAAAGGTTCTCAGAACAACTGTCCTCAAAGCAAAAGGTGGCTATACTTTGAAGAATCTCAAATATAAAATATATTTTGAATTGTTTAACACTTTTTTGGTAACTACATGATTCCATATGTGTTATTTCATAGTTTTGATGTCTTCACTATTATTCTACAATGTAGAAAATAGTAAAAATATAGAAATATAGATATAGGACAAACACTTGAAAAACCTTGTTTCTTATGATACATTTGACTGTCTTTTTTGCCATTTATGATTTTGTTATTCAATAGGTTTCTCTGGGCTATAGTAGTAAAAGCCAAATTCCACATTTTATACAAATATTTTTGTTATATATTTTTTTGATACCTAAAGGGGTCCTACAATTCAAAATCAAACAGCTAAATGAACCATAGTATGACCATCTAAAAAACAATTCCATACATCAGCTTAGAACCCCCCACTCAAACGGTTTAGACTTTTAAGAATTAAGTTATGGGAGTTGTCTGGGATGTTGCAAGAATATTCTTGTAATATTCACAAAGGTTGCACAGAACATTCCCAGAGTGTTGCACAATGTTCGACAATTTACAAATGTAATTTTTTAATGACGTTCATAGCTTATTTGATTTAGGTTTAACATAATATTCCAATAATGTTCATGAAATACATATTTTAGCTTCTCTTTGAGGTCCTCAGAACATTTCAAGAACATTTAGAAAATGTAATATTTAAGTTTGACCTAATATTACCACGACATTCTACGCATGCAAATTTGTAGCTCCTTAATTTCACGTAAGAGTTCCAAATATCTCCAATGGTCCCCCCAGGGTGAGTTTATTTATGCGCGTAATGTCAGAATGCGCTCACTGTTCCAAAATGTTATTGTTATGCAACAGAACAGATAACCCCCGCTGCCTTCAAACCATGGCACGTTGTCTGCTTATCTATAAAAAACTAGATGTTATCTATATGCTCAACAGCCTTGCTTTCTCAAATGACTGCCTCGCCTGGTTCACCAACTACTTCTCAGATAGAGTTCAGTGTGTCAAATCGGAGGGCCTGTTGTCCGGAACTCTGGCAGTCTCTATGGGGGTGCCACAGGGTTCATTTCTCAGGCCGACTCTTTTCTCTGTATACATCAATGATGTCGCTCTTGCTGTTGGCGATTCTCTGAGCCACCTCTACGCAGACAACACCATTCTGTATACTTCTGGCCCTTCTTTGGACACGGTGTAAACAAACCTCCAGACGAGCTTCAATGCCATACAACACTCCTTCCGTGGCCTCCAACTGCTCTTAAATGCAAGTAAAACTAAATGCATGCTCTTCAACCGATCGCTGCCCGCACCTGCCAGCCCGTCTAGCATCACAACTCTGGACGGTTCTGACTTAGAATATGTGGACAACTACAAATATCTAGGTGTCTGGTTAGACTGTAAACTCTCCTTCCAGACTCACATTAAGCATCTCCAATCAACAATTAAATCTAGAATAGGCTTTCTATTTCGCAACAAAGCATCCTTCACCCATGCTGCTAAACATACCCTCGTAAAACTGACTGTCCTACCGATCCTTGACTTCAGCGTTGTCATCTACAAAATAGCCTTCAACACTCTAGTCAGCAAATTGGATGTAGTCTATCACAGTTCCATCCATTTTTGTCACCAAAGCCCCATATACTACCCACCACTGCAACCTGTATGCTCTCATTGGCTGGCCCACGCTTCATATTTGTCGCCAAACCCACTGGCTCCAGGTCATCTATAAGTCTTTGCTTACTGATCATTGCACCTGTACACACCCCATTTGTAAATAGCCCACCCAACTACCTCATCCCCATATTGTTATTTATTTTTTGCTCCTTTGCACCCCAGTATGTCTACCTGCACATTCATCTTCTGCACATCTATCACTCCAGTGTTTAATTGCTAAATTGTAATTATTTCGCCACTATGGCCTTACCTCCCTAATCTTACTACATTTGCACACACTGTATATAGATTTTTCTATTGGGATATTGACTGTACGTTTGTTTATCCCATGTGTAACTCTGTGTTGTTTGTGTCGCACTGCTTTGCCTTATCTTGGCCAGGTCACAGTTGTAAATTGGAAACTTGTTCTCAACTGGCCTACCTGGTTAAATAAAGGTGAAATAAAAATACAAAAATGAAAATATTCAGCTACAATAAATACAACATTATTTTCTAACTACAGTTATATTTTCAACCAACAGTTTGAAATGTGGTGTGTTCTACCTCCTCATTAATTCACATAGAAGTAGCCCATTTCATTTTGGCAGACAATTTACATTTGAAGCATGCTATGCTAATGTAAGATGAGGATTAGCTAGATGAGCAGGACAAACTTCTCTCTTCAATGAGAGCCCAAGCACTCCCCCAGTGTTTTCCCAGGTCAAGTATGAAGACAATTGCACATCTCCAGTGGGAACTTAACCTGCCCAAACCTTTTTGCCCACATTTTCTGGCTGTCGCTCACATTGCATTCTTTGTTTTTTCCTTACTAATAGTTACTTTGTACATGTGTGCATTCCTATCAAAGTAAGTGCCTTATTACCTTATCGTAATACAATTTCTGTATATCGTGTTAAAGTTTCTACTGTAGCATACTGTATGTATGGAGCATAATGTATTCTGTGTCCGTGTGTATTCCTTTGGAACCGCGGACACGCAAGGTATTAACGAGTTATTCATTTCATAACTTTATGGTGTTATACTCGTTCTTATTTATATTATTCTATTACACTTCAAAAAAATATCAATGCAACATGTAAAGTATTGGTCCCATGTTTCATGAGCTGAAATAAAATATCCCAGAAAGGTTATTTCTCTCATATTGTGCGCAGAAATTTGTTCGCATCCTTGTGAGTGAGCATTTGTCCTTTGCCAAGATAATCCATCCACCTGACAGGTGTGGCATATCAACAAGCTGATTGAACAGCTTGATCATTATACAGATGCACCTTGTGCCGGGGACAATACAAATCCTCTCTTAAATGTGCAGTTTTGTCACACACAATGCTACGGATGTCTCAAGTTTTGAGGGAGTGTGCAATTGGAATGCTGACTGCAGGAATGTCCAACACAGCTTGGTTCATACCTTGAGGAGACATGCTGTACAAACAGTGAATCCAATACAATTCTCTTCTCAACAATAGATTATCAGTATCTCTCCACTCCTAGGAGTCTTAACATGTTTGATACCAATGTATCTCAGAGAGCTAATATTGTGAATAGCGTCCGTGAAATGCCTAGCCTCAGGGTTTCTCTGCTCAAGGGTCCTGATATTACTCCTGTGTTCTGTTATTCTTGTTTTCAGAGCTTGTTTCATTTTTCCTACAAATACACTTGATCTGGTATATCACAATTTCTGTGGAACACATAACGATGCCCTTAATCTTAATGCCCTTGCCCGTGATAGGGTGATTGAACATTGTGCATTTGTTCGTAAAGTTACACTGGGTACATCAGCCACATCAGTAATTACCATCCAGCACATTGTCTAGGAAGGTGCTACGTGGCACCGGTGGAAGATCAGACCTCACCACCATTTGACTGATGTTGGGGGCGTGTCTGAAGTCTACCCGCAGTATCTGTGACCAACAGATGAATCTGTATTCCCAGCCATGTGAAATCCATAGATTGGCAGTGTTATGTTACTTCATTGTAACATTGTTTTTATTGCCATATTCTGATAATATTATAATTACTGATAATCCCTCTTTATTCTGTACTTTCAGAAACCACACACACACAAACAGTATTGAACATAAATTGCCAACATCATAACTGGAACTGGAAATCTTTCTAGCTGAAGATTGAGGCCAGCTTTTGTATTCCAGCAACATACTGTTTGTAACATATACTCTTTTACACTTTTTTGGGGAGGAAAAAACAGCAAGAAAAGACATAGGCTTAAATGTAATGGTTGTCTATTTTATTGAAGTAGGCATAAGCAACCAAAAACAAAACTAGTTTTACTAGAGGAAAAAACGGTCATTTAATTATAAATGTACATAACCCATATTTCAATATTCATGTAGTGGTTGAACAACAAAAACTACATTCACGCCGCCCACCCCTAAACTCATAGTATAATGGCAGGACACCTGTCAAGTCACTCAGTCAGTCAGTAATTGCTGCAGATGTGCTTAATAGTGCTTGAGCGTATGGCACTAACTAAAGCATGACGCACACACAGGGGTGTGTCACAATGTACACACATGTACTTTGTCAACCTCCTCTGCTTCATTCTACTGGTGCTGGACAAGTAGACTTTGCGGTGCCTCCATGTGCAACTGCCTTGAGCAGCAGTTTGAGCAGGGGATTGTCTGCAGCAGGACGGCCCCCAGTGGATGGAAGCCAAGGGGTGTGGTGCTCCTCCAGTAGCTCTCTCATGCAGTTCTCTCTATAACTTTGGTAGGTAATCAGGGGGAGGCTGAGTGTGGCTCAGTTGGTAGAACATGGTGCTTGCGATGATAGGGTTCTGGGTTCAATTCCCACAAGGAAAAAGTACAGAAATACATGCTCTCACTAATGTAAGTTGCTCTGGATTAGAGCATCTGCTAAATGACTAAAATGAACATTTAAATTGAGGGAGAGGATGATGGGGAGGTGAGTGTGTATATGATTTATATGTAAACTCTAAGGTCCAATTACAAAAAACCTTGTTTAGTAATCATCTCACTTGTTAGCTGGCTGTGGTCTATGTGGCCATTGACGACAGCAGTGTCGATCAGATGGAAAAATATATTCTGGTAACACTTAGTGGTTTTCCGAGCACATGCAGCAAAGTTGTTTATAATGTCCACCTTATCCACTGCCCCCATTTTGTTATTATAGTCAAGCACACAGTTGGTTTTGATGATTCTCTCTCCCGTCAGGTGGTCAAACTTCCCTGTGGCTCACTTTTCTCCTGTAGCTCCAAGGCAATAGCAATTGGTCTCCTTCACTATGTCACCCACCAGGTCCTCTGTCAGAAACAGCTTGAAGCACTCTGCCTCAGAGGGAGATGGCAAGGGGCTTTACACTCCAGACCGGGACTCAAAGCCAATAGCAAGGCCAGGAGGGGTGAAATGACTGGCAGCCTTCCAGCTACCGCAGACCTTCTATACTTCACCCACAGTTGGTCTGCCTTCATCACCACCAGCATCTTCAGAGGGACCTAGGACTTTGTCGGTGGGCAAGGGTTCCTCAGATTCAGGGCTCTCAATGGTCACAACATTGGGGGGAAGCTCCTCACTGTCAATGTCAGACTCATTGTCTGAATTGACCAAAATCTCTGGAATGAGAGCACAAATCTCCAGTGAGTTGTCTCCTTTTGAAAGACATTGCTCTTTTATTCACTGTTTAATTCACGTTTTCAAGTAATGGTTCCAAATCATGCATTCTGATTCTTGCAAAGATTGTAATGGACACATATGATGTGCGTAAAATACGTTTTTGAAGGTTGTACTGATTATGATGATCTAATGCTAAGCTAATTGACAACTTTGTGTGGAGCCATGTTTGTTGACATCATTCAATGCATTCTGGGTGTTACGTAAACCTCTGTCAGACCAAAGATGTTATAACAAAATGAGGTGAAGGGATGGTTCTCTCTTCTTCCTAGTAAACCTCTGGAAGTGAATGATGGGAAGTGAATGATGATAGACGACACTCCCCCTTCAACATGCAGACCTAACTCATCTTGTCACCTCATCTTATCTTTGGTTGATGTGGAAAAACAAAACATGACGGCATGCACAAACTCTACCCACCATAGCATTACTTTTACATTTTTTTAAATTATTATTATTTCACCTTTATTTAACCATGTAGGCAAGTTGAGAATAAGTTCTCATTTACAATTGCGACCTGGCCAAGATAAAGCAAGCAGTTTGACACATACAACAACACAGAGTTACACATGGAGTAAAACAAACATACAGTCAATAATATAGCAGAAAGATAAGTCTATATACAAAGTGAGCAAATGAGGTGAGATAAGGGATGTAAAGGCAAAAAAGGCCATGGTGGCGAAGTAAATACAATATAGCAAGTAAAACACTGGAATGGTAGATTTGCAGTGGAAGAAAGTGCAAAGTAGAAATATAAATAATGGGGTGCAAAGGAGCAAAATAAATAAATAAATACAGTAGGGGAAGAGGTAGTTGTTTGGGCTAAATTATAGATGGGCTATGTACAGGTGCAGTAATCTGTGAGCTGCTCTGACAGCTGGTGCTTAAAGCTAGTGAGGGAGATAAGTGTTTCCAGTTTTAGAGATTTTTGTAGTTTGTTCCAGTCATTGGCAGCAGAGAACTGGAAGGAGAGGCGGCCGAAGGAGGATTTGGCTTTGGGGGTGACCAGAGAGATATACCTGCTGGAGCGCGTGCTACAGGTGGGTGCTGCTATGGTGACCAGCGAGCTGAGATAAGGGGGAACTTTACCTAGCAGGGTCTTGTAGATGACCTGGAGCCAGTGGGTTTGGCGACGAGTATGAAGCGAGGGCCAGCCAACGAGAGCGTACAGGTCGCGGTGGTGGATAGTATATGGGGCTTTGGTGACAAAACGGATGGCACTGTGAAAGACTGCATCCAATTTATTGAGTAGGTTATTGGAGGCTATTTTGTAAATGACATCGCCGAAGTCGAGGATCGGTAGGACAGTCAGTTTTACGAGGGTATGTTTGGCAGCATGAGTGAAAGATGCTTCGTTTGCGAAATAGGAAGCCAATTCTTGATTTAACTTTGGATTGGAGATGTTTGATGTGAGTCTGGAAGGAGAGTTTACAGTCTAACCAGACACCTAGGTATTTGTAGTTGTCCACATATTCTAAGTCAGAACCGTCCAGAGTAGTGATGCTGGACGGGCGGGCAGGTGCAGGCAGCGATTGGTTGAGCAGTTGGAGGCCACGGAAGGAGAGTTGTATGGCATTGAAGCTCGTCTGGAGGGTAGTTAACACAGTGTCCAAAGAAGGGCCAGAAGTATACAGAATGGTGTCGTCTGCATAGAGGTGGATCAGAGACTCACCAGCAGCAAGAGCGACATCATTGATGTATACAGAGAAAAGAGTCGGCCCAAGAATTGAACCCTGTGGCACCCCCATAGAGACTGCCAGAGGCCCGGACAACAGGCCCTCCGATTTGACACACTGAACTCTATCTGAGAAGTAGTTGGTGAACCAGGCGAGGCAGTCATTTGACAAACCAAGGCTATTGAGTCTGCTGATGAGGATGTGGTGATTGACAGAGTCGAAAGCCTTGGTCAGGTCAATGAATACGGCTGCACAGTATTGTTTCTTATCCATGGCAGTTAAGATATCGTTTAGGACCTTGAGCTTGGCTGAGGTGCACCCATGACCAGCTCTGAAACCCGATTGCATAGCGGAGAAGGTGCGGTGGGATTCGAAATGGTCGGTAATTTGTTTGTTGACATGGCTTTCGAAGACTTTAGAAAGGCAGGGTAGGATAGATATAGGTCTGTAGCAGTTTGGGTCAAGAGTGTCCCCCCCTTTGAAAAGGGGGATGACCGCAGCTGCTTTCCAATCTTTGGGAATCTCAGACGACATGAAAGAGAGGTTGAACAGGCTAGTAATAGGGGTTGCAACAATTTCGGCAGATAATTTTAGAAAGAAAGTGTCCAGATTGTCTAGCCCGGCTGATTTTTAGGGGTCCAGATTTTGCAGCTCATTCAGAACATCAGCTGACTGGATTTGGGAGAAGGAGAAATGGGGAAGGCTTGGGCGAGTTGCTGTGGGGGGTGCAGTGCTGTTGACCGGGGTAGCCAGGTGGGTAGCCAGGTGGAAAGCATGGCCAGCCGTAGAAAAATGCTTATTGAAATTCTAAATTATGGTGGATGTATCGGTGGTGACAGAGTTTCCTATCCTCAGTGCAGTGGACAGCTGGGAGGAGGTGCTCTTATTCTCTAAGGACTTTACAGTGTCCCAGAACTTTTTTAGTTTGTGTTGCAGGAAGCAAATTTCTACTTGAAAAAGCTAGCCTTGGCTTTTGTTACTGCCTGTGTATATTGCTTTCTAACTTCCCTGAAAAGTTGCATATCACGGGGGCTGTTCGATGCTAATGCGGAACGCCACAGGATGTTTTTGTTTTGGTTAAGGGCAGTCAGGTCTGGAGAGAACCAAGGGCTATATCTGTTCCTGGTTCTAAATTTCTTGAATGGGGCATGCGTATTTAACCTGTTGGGGCTCGGGGGCAGTATTTTCACGGCCGGTTAAAACACGTACCCGATTTAAACTGGTTACTACTCTTGCCCAGAAACTAGAATATGTATATAATTAGTAGATTTGGATAGAAAACATTCTAAAGTTTCTAAAACTGTTTGAATGGTGTCTGTGAGTATAACAGAACTCATATGGCAGGCCAAAACCTGAGAAGATTCCATGCAGGAAGTGCCCTGTCTGACAATTTGTTGTCCTTCTGTTGCATCTCTATCGAAAATACAGCATCTGTGCTGTTACGTGACACTTTCTAAGGCTTCCATTGGCTCTCTAAAGCGTTCAGAAAGTGGAATGACGTGTCTCCTGTCTCTGTGCAAAGTACAGCAGCAGAGTTTGTAAGTGGCCTGCCTGGGGACAGTGAGACTGAGATGCGCGTTCACGAGACTTCTCAATTTGTTTCTTTCAGTCTTTGAATGAATACAACGTTGTCCGGTTGGAATATTATCGCTATTTTACGAGAAAAATAGCATAACAAAATTGATTTTTAACAGCGTTTGATATGCTTCTAAGTACGGTCATGGAATATTTTTTAAAAAAATTGCCACGAAATGCGCTCGCGCGTTACCCTTCGGATAGTGACCTGAACGCACGAACAAAACGGAGGTATTTGGATATAACTATGGATTATTTGGAACCAAAACAACATTTGTTGTTGAAGTAGAAGTCCTGGGAGTGCATTCTGATGAAGAACAGCAAAGGTAATCCAATTTTTCTAATAGTAATTCTGAGTTTAGGTTGTCCCAAACTTGGTGGGTGTCAAATTAGCTAGCCTGTGATGGCTGAGCTACGTACTCAGAATATTGCAAAATGTGCTTTCGCCGAAAAGCTATTTTAAAATCTGACATAGCGTTTCCATAAAGGAGTTCTGTATCTATAGTTCTTAAAATAATTGTTATGTATTTTGACAATGTTTATCATGAGTAATTTAGTAAATTCACTGGAAGTTTTCGGTGGGTATGCTAGTTCTGAACATCACATGCTAATGTAAAAAGCTTTTATATAAATATGAACTTGATTGAACAAAACATGCATGTATTGTATAACATAATGTCCTAGGAGTGTCATCTGATGAAGATCATCGAAGGTTAGTACTGCATTTAGCTGTGGTTTTGGTTTTTGTGACATATGCTTGCTTTGAAAATGGCTGTGTGATTATTTTTGGCAGGGTACTCTCCTGACATAATCTAATGTTTTGCTTTTGCTGTAAAGCCTTTTTGAAATCGGACAACGTGGTTAGATTAACGAGAGTCTTATCTTTAAAATGTTGTAAAATAGTCATATGTTTGAGAAATTGAAGTTATAGCATTTTTGAGGTATTTGTATTTCGCGCCACGCGATTCCACTGGCTGTTGACTAAACGTCCCACTGGCCCAGAGAGGTTAAGATGGTGAGGAAGGCATTTAAAAAAAATAACCAGGCATCCTGTACTGAAGGGATGAGGTCAATATCCTTCCAGGATACCCGGGCCAGGTCGATTAGAAAGGCCTGCTCACTGAAGTGTTTCAGGGAGCATTTGACAGTGATGAGTGGAGGTCGTTTGACTGCTGACCCATTACCGATGCATGCAATGAGAAAGTGATCGCTGAGATCTTGGTTGAAAACAGCAGAGGTGTATTTAGAGGGCAAGTTGGTTAGGATGATATCTATGAGGGTGCCCGTGTTTACGGCTTTGGGGTGGTACCTGGTAGGTTCATTGATAATTTGTGTGAGATTGAGGGCATCAAGCATAGATTGTAGGATGGCTGGGGTGTTAAGCAGGTCCCAGTTTAGGTCACCTAGCAGCACGAGCTCTGAAGATAGATGGGGGGTAATCAGTTCACATATGGTGTCCAGAGCACAGCTGGGGGCAGAGGGTGGTCTATAGCAGGCGGCAACTGTGAGAGACTTGTATTTAGAGAGGTGGAATTTTAAAAGTAGAAGTTCAAATTGTTTGGGTACAGACCTGGATAGTAGGACAGAACTCTGCAGGCTATCTCTGCAGTAGATTGCAACACCGCCCCCTTTGGCCGTTCTATCTTGTCTGAAAATGTTGTAGTTAGGGATGGAGATTTCAGAGTTTTTGGTGGTCTTCCTAAGCAAGGATTCAGACACGGCTAGGACATCCGGGTTGGCAGAGTGTGCTAAAGCAGTGAATAAAACAAACTTAGGGAGGAGGCTTCTAATGTTAACATGCATGAAACCAAGGCTATTACGGTTACAGAAGACATCAAAAGAGAGCGCCTGGGGAATAGGAGTGGAGCTAGGCACTGCAGGGCCTGGATTCACCTCTACATCGCCAGAGGAACAGAGGAGGAGTAGGATAAGGGTACGGCTACAAGCTATGAGAATTGGTCGTCTAGGACGTCCGGAACAGAGAGTAAAATGACCAGGTTTCTGGGGGCGATAAAATAGCTTCAAGGTATAATGTACAGACAAAGGTATGGTAGGATGTGAATACAGTGGAGGTAAACATAGTCATTGAGTGAAGATGAGAGAGATATTGTCTCTAGAAACATCCTTGAAACCAGGTGATGTCATCGCATGTGTGGGTGGGGGAACTGAGAGGTTGGATCAGGTATAATGAGCAGGACTAGAGGCTCTACAGTGAAATAAGCCAATAAACACTAACCAGAACAGCAATGGACAAGGCATATTGACATTAAGGAGAGGCATGCTTAGCCAAGTGATCAAAAGGGTCCAGTGAGTAGTGAGGTCGGTTGCGGTCACGGCAATTCAGACAGCTAGCCGGGCCATGGGTAGCAAGTTGGTAGAAGATGGTCTGTTTTTAGCCACCTCGTGCGTTTCCGTCGGTAGATTAGTGGGGTTTCGTGTGGTAGAGGGGACCATTCCAATTGGCAAAATAGTTATAGTTATAGTGGCCCAAGAAAATTGGCCGATAGACCTATTCAGATAGCAGCCGATAAGACAGCTAACGATTAGCTGGCCGCAGATGGGCGTTCAGGTTACGTCGCGACGGAGGGGCCAGTTGGATAACTCCCTCGGGCAGATAACGTTGGTAGTCCAGTCATGAAGGCCCAATGGGGCTCCGCATCGGCAGTAAAACGGGCCCGGATAGGTGATTGTAGCCCAGGAGTGGCTGATGGAACTCTTCAGCTGGCTAGCTCCAGAATAATTGATGTTAGCTCCGGGACCGACGTTAGCCATTAGTCACTCGGATAGCAGCTAGCTAGCTGCAAGATCCAAGCGTAAATGTCCAGAGCTTGCGGTAGAAATCCGGGGATATAGAGAGAAAATAGGTCCGGTATGCTCTGGTCTGAGTCGCGTTGTACAAACTGGCGATAGCTTTTCGAGCTAAGGGATGGCTGATGACCGCCAACTGTGGTTAGCTGAATTCTAACGTTAGTTGGTGTACTGGCTAACTTCTGGCTAACTTCTGGCTAGCTTCTGTTGTGGATTTCAGATTTGAGGTAAATAATACTTTTTTTTTAATTGGTGAGGTGGGTGGCAGGAGAGTGTTTTGAAGTTCAGTTTTTAGGAAAAAATATATAAAAAGATATGCGAAAGAAAATATGTAAATATATATATATATACACGGGACACGACAAGACGAGGACAAAGGACGTCTCACTGCTATGCCATCTTGGATAATTTGAAGAAAGTGTTTTCCTCAATTATTTTAACCCCGTGATGTGATAAATCTTAAATAGTCATTGCTATTAGCTAATTCAGATTATAGTTTCTGTCAGCCGAGAGTTTGCTAAATATCACCGCTAGTGTTAGCTCACTCTTTCCTGGGTTAATCACGTCCTGATTGACCATACTGCCATGGCTATATAAGGAAAGTGAGTGGTAAAAGAGCGTCCCTGCTGGTACAGAAGATAACAGACCTGGCTTGGGATCCAAACATTGTAGGTTCAAACCCCACATGTGCAGATTGTTAATATATAAAGTCCAAAAAAAAATGTAGTTTGAATGATTAAATGTCCAATGAATGAATTGGAAATGCTGTGTGTCTGTATCACCTTGTAGTGGGCCTATAATACAGTCCTCAAATACCATTACATCTGGAGAGAAACATAATGGGGGATGTATTCCACAATGCTTTAAAATCCTTTGATGTGTACGAGCACACGGGTGTGATCATTCTACAGCGTGCGCTCAAGCCGGTGTGATTAGAACATCTAGTTACGATTGACGCAACAGTCAGCATTTGAGCGGCCACACTGATTTTTCACAGAAACATGTTGCACAAACTCAGTATTTACAACTTCATGTCCTCAATGTGAGCAGTTTATTTTTGGATGCAGATGTTCAGACATTCACATAAGTAGCAACAGCATAACACAATTCTCATCCTACTTGAAAAGAGGTTGACTACGTTAGTCCTAGCGCTAACTGAGGGAAATACTGGTAACTGGGTTATTCACCATCACTTCACCCATCTTCTTTATATGCTGTACACTCATGGGCCTATATTTACAAAGTATCCAAGACAATGAGTGCTGCTCTAGGATCCCTAATGCTTTTACAAGGGGACTATATCAACCATCAAAGTATGAATTGTATAGTTTTAAAAAAAGTGAACAGTCAATTTGTACACAATGTAAAACAATTTTCATTTAGCCTAAAATTCTGCCTTTCCGACTGGATTTATAAATACATCCTCTTTTTTAGTAGAGTATATCTGAGCCTCAATTTCACATAAATATGGTTAAAGAGTATGTGGGACTGAACCTGCAATCTTCAGCCATGTCAGTAACCCTCTGTGCCACCAGGGCCCTTGTCATATACCCACAATTTTTCCACAACCTAAAGAAACATTCTGGGAACATTTAAGGAACAGATGAAATGTGTTCTAGGAACATTCTTGCAACATCAGGTGAATTTAGAATCAGCCACACAACTTGACGCTATTCTCACCAGACTGTTCCCACAACCTAATGAAACATTCTAACATTAAATGTGTTCTAGGAAAGTTCTTGCAACATCAGTAGAATGTTTTATACAAACAGCACGACTGGGTGGTTTCTGTGTTATGAGAACATTTGCCACATCCTAACGAATGTTCTGGGAACTTTCACAGAACCAGTTCTGGTTTGCTGGGAATCCGCTTACCCTACTAGGTTTCATCTTCAAGAGAATGGGCAGATATTATACATCATGTACTGTGGCTAGTTAGAAAAACTGAATAGAAATAGAATCACCTGGTGGAAGCAGGAAATTACGTACACAAGCAGCATAACAGCAGCATAACAGCTCTATTTAACACACAGTTTTCAAGTAACTTTTGTCATGAACAGACGAAACAAGTATAATGAGCTCTGTAATAAATGATGAAGAGACCACTGTGTCCAATTACATTCGTACATCTCCCTTTGAACAGAGGCAGCAGCATTGTAACTGAATGACTGGTGTTGTGTGGTTTGCCGTGGCTCTCAGGCATGTGGATGAAAAGGGTTCGGAAGGATTAGGAGGCTACCTCGCTTCTCCCAGGCCATGAGCACATTATTCATCCTCCCCTCCACCTCCTCACCCCCCTGACTCCCCGCGGAGTATCTCCCCCACTTCCCTGACAGTGGCACAAGCCCAGAGAGCCTCTCTCTGGAATCGGGTGGTGCGGGGGGATAGGGGGAGGGTTGGGGTAAGTTGGGCCGGTGTTAATTAAAGGAAAAGGTTAACACACACGGGGTCATAGAGTCTGCGTTGGGGACAGTCCCTTGGTGGAGCAGCTGTTGACCGCCCTCGCTCTTAGCACCCCCATACGGGGACCGGGGACGGGGGAGCGGGGGACCATGGGAATGAGGGACCAGACCATGAGAGAAGGATGGGGATTGGGTTGACCCTGTACTAAGGAGAAGCGGGGGGGGGGGGGGGGGGGGGCAGTATAGCTAGCAAGCGAGTGGTTCTTCTCACCTGTCCAGTGAGAGACGGCATAACTGGGTCTCGGTTTGGAGCTGATTAGTGTGTCCCAGAGAAGTCCTCCTCATCTCCCCTCCTCACACACACCCCTGCATCACCCCATCCTTATCCCCACCACACACACACCTATGTAGGTGCAGGCTGACAGTGGGATGGAGGCAAGGGCTATTTAGGATGAGATTTCATAGAGTGAAAGAGAGAGAGAGATGAAGAGAGGAATTGGAATGGTCATTTTTAGAAAAAGTTCCTTGGACAGCAATGTGAGGGGTTGAGGAGCAGGTGGGAAGGGTGTTGGGATCGAGCGCTGAAGGGAATTGGGTCTGGGAGAATAAGTCCACATTGATCTTCTACAGATGTGCCATGGCTCCATGTATGGAGCAGCAATGTCTGTATAAGCATCATTAAATAATAATTCATTATCTTTCCATATTGCTCAAATATATGGGTGAATGTTCAATTGGGAAATAGATGGCCTAGTTTTGTTCAGCGTGCATAGTAACGGCTGGTCTGTATCAATAGGGAAAAAATGAATGGATAAGATCTTGTAGCAAGTTTTTAAAACATTACAAAAAGTTAATTAAGCAGAACTTATGTAATTATACTAAATATGAATAAGCCTATAAATGTTGCAGTTTTGAAGTCAACCACTGTCAGTCTCAGGTGTTGGCTAGTTTAAAGGAGCCAACCTGGGTACCTTAGTTGCTCTACAATAACAGGCAATGTGTCCTGGTTGTGAACATTGGTTACATATTGGCCTACCTTGGTCATCGTATTGATTAGTGAAGAGAAGTCTAGGCCAATGACTTACTGTGTCTGGAGTGCACCGATTGCCTTCTTGATTCCAACGGGGCAGCTGTCTTTGAGGGGGTGCCCTGATCCTGTCAGCGCTCCCTTCCTCCCTGTGCATGCCAGCCTTCTCATGCTTATGGAATCTGGGGAACAAGAAACAGTCATTTTCTTTACTGAAGATAAGTAACTCTGATCCTACCATTGATTACAATTGTCAACATCTGAGACTGCCATTCAAAACGGCAACAGTTCCATCATGTTACACATCATACATTTCAAGAATTTATATTGAGATCGACAGGCTTAATCATTTTACAAATTTAGTGTATGAACACTGTACATTTCCTCCTCATAGTTTGCTTTTTTAATCGTAACAGACTACAATTCAATATTCTAATTAAAATAACAAAGCGTTAAATAAATGAGATTGACGGCCATCTATCTAAAATCAAGCATCATACAACGCGTTTAAAGAAACACAGGAGGGAGTGAAACAGTTTTTCCTCCTTTTTACCCAAACAAACCCAAGGTAATTACACATCCATCCAAAGAGAGATGCATCATTCCCACCGGAGCTCTGTTTGGTTTATAGATCTGCTCTGAGGTTTGACTCGCCAGGGACTCACTCAAAGTTTGAGTCTCAAGGTTTTATCTTTCTAAGGCTTTAATTGCCTAGGTAATGCACCAGCAGTTCACTGTTGGTCTGACCTGTGGTAGAAAAAGTACCCAATTGTCATACTTGAGAAAAAGTATAGATACCTTTATAGAAAATGACTCAAGTAAAAGTGAAAGTCACCCAGTAAAATACTACTTGAGTAAAAGTCTAAAAGTATTTGGTTTTAAATATACTCAAATATCAAAAGTAAATGTAATTGCTAAACTATACTTAAGTATCAAAAGTAAAAGTACCATTATAAATAATTTCAAATTCTTTATATTAAGAAAAGCAGACGGCCACATTTTATATTTATTTATTTATTTATTGATAGCCAGGGGCATGCTCCAACTCTCAGACATAATTTACAAACGAAGCATGTGTGTTTAGTGAGTCCGCCAGATCAGAGGCAGTAGAGATGACCAAGGATGTTCTCTTGATAAGACAATATTCCTGTCCTGCTAAGCATTGAAAATGCAGTACTTTTGGGTGTCATGGAAAATGTATGGAGTAAAAAGTACATACATTTATTTAGGAATGTAGTGTAGTAAAATTAAAAGTTGTTAAAAATATGAATAGTAAAGTACAGATACCCAGTAGTACTTTAAAGTATTTTTATGTTACATCACTGGGTCTGAGCAATTGGAATCTATGCTTCAAGATGGTTTTGATCACTCTTTGACTGGGAAATGTTCCAGGCCGCCACAGAGAATAGAATTGACGTGTACACTGACTAGGTGACGGGGATCATCAGGAAGTGCATAGAGGATGTTGTTCCCACTATGACGATAAAAATGTATCCAAACCAAAAACTGTGGAAAGATTGGAGCAATTGCGCAAAACTGTGCGAACCACCGCATTTAACCATGGCAAGGTGACTGGGAACATGGACGTGTACAAACAGACCTGCTACAACCTCCGTAAGGCAGTCAGAGGCAAAATGACAGTACAGGGACAAAGTGGAGTCGCAATTCAACGATTCAGACACGAGACGTATGTGGCAGGGACTCCAGACAATCACGGATTATAAAGGAAAAGCCAGCCACAAAGCCAGCCACATCCCAAGCCATGTCCTCAGACCATGTGCAGACCAGCTGGAGTATTTACGGACATATTCAATCTCTCCATATCCCAGTCTTTAAAAATGACCTGAATTTATTCTGTACTTTCAGAAACCACACACACACAAACAGTATTGAACATAAATTGCCAACATCATAACTGGAACTGGAAATCTTTCTAGCTGAAGATTGAGGCCAGCTTTTGTATTCCAGCAACATACTGTTTGTAACATATACTCTTTTACACTTTTTTGGGGAGGAAAAAACAGCAAGAAAAGACATAGGCTTAAATGTAATGGTTGTCTATTTTATTGAAGTAGGCATAAGCAACCAAAAACAAAACTAGTTTTACTAGAGGAAAAAACGGTCATTTAATTATAAATGTACATAACCCATATTTCAATATTCATGTAGTGGTTGAACAACAAAAACTGCATTCACGCCGCCCACCCCTAAACTCATAGTATCATGGCAGGACACCTGTCAAGTCACTCAGTCAGTCAGTAATTGCTGCAGATGTGCTTAATAGTGCTTGAGCGTATGGCACTAACTAAAGCATGACACATACACAGGGGTGTGTCACAATGTACACACATGTACTTTGTCAACCTCCTCTGCTTCATTCTACTGGTGCTGGACAAGTAGACTTTGCGGTGCCTCCACCTGCAACTGTCTTGAGCAGCAGTTTGAGCAGGGGATTGTCTGCAGCAGGACGGCCCCCAGTGGATGGAAGCCAAGGGGTGTGGTGCTCCTCCAGTAGCTCTCTCATGCAGTTCTCTCTATAACTTTGGTAGGTAATCAGGGGGAGGCTGGGGATCCAGTGTGGCTCAGTTGGTAGAACAAGGTGCTTGTGATGATAGGGTTCTGGCTTCAATTACCACAAGGAAAAAGTACACAAATGTATCCCCTCATTACTTTAAGTCACTCTGGATAAGAGCATCTGCCAAATGACTAAAATGAACATTTAAATTGAGGGAGAGGATGATGGGGAGGTGAGTGTGTATATGATTTATATGTAAACTCTAAGGTCCAATTACAAAAAACCTTGTTTAGTAATCATCTCACTTGTTAGCTGGCTGTGGTCTATGTGGCCATTGACGACAGCAGTGTCGATCAGATGGAAAAATATATTCTGGTAACACTTAGTGGTTTTCTGAGCACATGCAGCAAAGTTGTTTATAATGTCCACCTTATCCACTGCCCCCATTTTGTTATTATAGTCAAGCACACAGTTGGTTTTGATGATTCTCTCTCCCGTCAGGTGGTCAAACTTCCCTGTGGCTCACTTTTCTCCTGTAGCTCCAAGGCAATAGCAATTGGTCTCCTTCACTATGTCACCCACCAGGTCCTCTGTCAGAAACAGCTTGAAGCACTCTGCCTCAGAGGGAGATGGCAAGGGGCTTTGCACTCCAGACCGGGACTCAAAGCCAATAGCAAGGCCAGGAGGGGTGAAATGGCTGGCAGACTTCCAGTTACCGCAGACCTTCTATACTTCACCCACTGTTGGTCTGCCTCCATCACCACCGGCATCTTCAGAGGGACCTGAGAATTTGTCAGTGGGCAAGGGTTCCTCAGATTCAGGGCTCTCAATGGTCACACCATTGGGGGGAAGCTCCTCACTGTCAATGTCAGACTCATTGTCAGAATTGACCAAAATCTCTGGAATGATAGCACAAATCTCCAGTGAATTGTCTCCTTTGGAAAGACATTGCTGTTTTATTCACGGTTTAATTCACGTCTTCAAGTAATGGTCACAAATCATGCATTCTGATTCTTGCAAAGATTGTAATGGACACATATGATGTGCGTAAAATACTTTTTTGAACGTTGTACTGATTATGATGATCTAATGCTAAGCTAATTGATAGCTTTGTTTGGAGCCATGCTTGTTGACATCATTCAATGCATTCTGGGTGTTACGTAAACCTCTGTCAGACCAAAGATGTTATAACAAAAGGAGGTGAAGGGATGGTTAACTCTTCTTTCGAGTAAACTTCTGGAAGTGAATGATGGGAAGTGAAAAATGATAGACGACACTCCCCCTTCAACATGCAGACCTAACTCATCTTGTCACCTAATCGTATCTTTGGTTGATGCGGAAAAACAAAACATGGCAGCGTGCACAAATTCTACCCACCATCGGATTACTTCTAGAAAGTGTTTTACTCAATTATTTTAACCCGTGATGTGATTTATCTTAAATAGTCATTGCTATTAGCTAATTCATATTATAGTTTCTGTCAGCTTAGAGTTAGCTAAATATGACCGCTTGTGTTAGCTCACTCTTTCCTGGGTTAATCACGTCTGAGAAAGCTAAAAGGGAAGCATGTAAGTCCTGATTGACCATACTGCCATGGCTATATAAGGAAAGTGAGTGGTAAGAGAGTGTCCCTGCTGGCACAGAGGATAACAGACCCGGCTTGGGGTCCTAACATTGCAGGTTCAAACCCCACATGTGCAGATTGTATTTTATATACTTTAAACATATATATTAACATTCTCCAAATACCATTAAATGTGTAGAGAAACATAATGGGGATGTATTCCAGTCTACTTTAAAATCCTTTGATGTTTACAAGCACACGGGTGCGCTCATTCTGCAGCGTGCTCTCAAACCGATTTCTGCATAAATTGGTCATAACATTTTATCTGATCTTCATCTAAGTCACAACAATAGACAAACACAGTCTGCTTAAACTAGTAACACACAAACAATTATAATTTTTTGAATACACCTGTCACGACACCTATGGAAGGTGGCGCCCCTCCTCGCCCGGGCGGCGCTCGGCGGTCGTCGTCGCCGGCCTACTAGCTGCCATCGATTTATGTTTCACGTTCTGTTAGTTAGGCCTAGGTTAGTTGCGTACCTGTTTTGTGTTAGTTGTTAGTGGGGAGGGGTATTTAGGCTAGTTAGTTAGGTTTGTTGTTTGTGCGGGATTGTTCATTTGTCAGGGTGTGTTTCATGTGGTTCTGTATATTTTGGAGTTACGCTATTCCTTTTGGGCTGCGTCCCTGGTTACGTTCTTTTAAAGGTGGTGCGTTACTTTTGCACACCTTGCACTTCATACCTTGCATATTTTCCGTGTGGATATTTTTATTAAATTCATTAACGGAATCTTTCTGTCTCCTGCGCCTGACTCTTCGGAATCCACAAGCCACCCATTGTGACAACACCGTGTAAACATTCACAGTGCAGGTTGGGAAAAGTATGTGAACCCCTGGATTTAATAACAGGTTGACCCTCCTTTGGCAGCAATAACTTCAACCAAATGTTTTCTGTAGTTGCAGATCAGACCTGCACAACGGTCTGGAGGAATTTTGGACCATTCCCCTTTACAAAACTGCTTCAGTTCCACAATATTCTTGGGATGTCTGGTGTGAACCACTCTCTTGAGGTCATGCCACAGCATCTCAATCGGGTTTAGATCAGGACTGACTGTGCCACTCCAGAAGGCATATTTTCTTCTGTTCAAGCCATTCTGTCGTTGATTTATTTCTGTCTTTTGGGCTGTTGTCCTGTTGCAACACTTAACTTCTGTTGAGCTTCAATTGGCGGACAGATAGCCTTACATTCTCCTGCAAAATGTCTTGATAAACTTGGGAATTCATTTTTCGGTCGTTGATAGCAAGCTGTCCAGGCCCTGAGGCAGCAAAGCAGCCCCAAACAATGATGCTCCCTCCACCATAGTTTACAGTTGGGATGAGGTTTTGATGTTGGTGTGCTGTGCCTTTTTTTTCTCCACACATAGTGTTTACATACTGTTTTACCCACTTCATTTGTATATACTGTATTCTAGTCATGGCCCATCCTATATACAGTACCAGTCAAAAGTTTGGACACACCTACTCATTCAAGGGTTGTTCCTTATTTGTACTATTTTCTACATTGAAGAATAATCATAATAATCATAATCATAGTAATTAAAAAAGTGTTAAGCAAATCAAAATATATTTTAGATTATATATCGGCTTTGTCCGCTAGGGACTTTTTCTTTGTATCTTGTAGTATCCCAAATATCTACTGTTTGTTTGTTATGTATTTCTGTGATTATTTACTTAGTAAATAAATAATTAAGCCAATTTGTATATCACTGATTCATCATTTAGGCTAGGGTTTCTGCAGATATCCAAGGGTTTGCAATGTTCAGTAATGAGAACTGATGAGGTAATAATAATTCATTAATAAGTATCTGTTTTGATAAGATATGAAAATATCTGAAGAATCGATTCGGGAAATAGAGACGCTAACATTTTTGGGTGGTACTTTGTTCGGACTTAAGGGTCCAAACAAAATACAAACCTTAGTAAAGTTGAAAATTGAGGCCTTTGACTCTACAGCTACAGTACTCACCAGTTTCCCCACAGAAGTCCATAGGTCATCCCTGTAGACTGCCCGAAGCTGGTGCCTTACGGCTGTAGACTTATCATGTAATTATCAACTTAGGATAGTACCCTAAGCAACACACCACAATGCCATGATAGAGTCATTTTGCCAAGACCTTGAACGTATGTAGAATACAGTCCAATTAGATAATTATGGTGTGATAACTATATTTTGTACATCTTTTGTTTATGCTTTTATTCCTTTTCATTTCATTTCCTTTGACACTTAGGAAGTGATAGAGCCATAAACAAAGTCCCCATACAACCATCACTTACAGTAGTGCCACAACGCCGCTCATTTGGGAAGAAATGTAATTATATATTTTGTGAGTGTGTGTTCGTTGTTAACATCTGCCTAAGTTACTTCCCAGATCTTCCAGTCTGGACGACCAGATGACGGGTCCACAACGGTGATTACAAACCGGATATTCACTGCCTATTCTTGTGGTGGACTGCTCTGCTTTCAGAAAGCCTACCAAGGTCAACCACCAGAGGGAGACTGCAACAATGATCCACAACCAGGACATCACGTGGTAGTTGTTTTTATGTTGGTCTGCAACTTGCAGAATCCTTCTAGGTTGAATCCACCAGAGGGGAACTGTCATAACTCTCCTGTGACGATCTGAAGGATCAGGTTACAGTGGGTCCGCTCTACAGCGTGCTCTCTCTCGTAGAGGGGAAGAGAGGGAAGTTGGCTGTTTTAAGGTCGGTTATAAAATACGCTGCCCCTATGCTCTGTAGTGTTTGAGATTAGAATGTAAACTGTGGAACACAGAGAGACCCTTGGACGTCATTTAGGCTAGGTTTTGTGCAGATATCCAAGGGTTTGCGACATTCAGTAATGAGAACTAATGAGGTAATAATTAATTAATTAATTAATTAATTAATAAGCGACTGTTTTGATAAGATATGAAAATATCTGAAGAGTCGATTCTGGAAATAGAGACTACATAAACATTTTCCGTGGTGCCCCAACTCCCTAGTTAATTAAAGTTTACATGATTAGTTTAATCACGTAATAATAATTACACATAGAGAATTGATTTGATAAAATAACAGTCTTCACATTTAATGATAGTCCAGACACGACACTTGTTAAGCCCATTTTTACTCCTGAACTTATTTAGACTTGCCATACATCTACACTGAGTGTACAAACATTAAGAACACCTTCCTGATTTTGAGTTGAATGTGTGTATAGCTTTTTGTTGCTAGGTATTATGCCGCTTTTGGAGACAGAAAGACAAACATTTTGCTGCACCTGCGATAACATCTGCAAAGCTGTGTCCATGACCAATAAACTTTTGATATGATAGTACCTGATAAGGCCCTATCTTAAGCCTTGGGAGCTGGGAAACGTATTTGAGATCTTATGTGGTGGAAGCTGCATACAAAATAAGGAAGAAATGATTGAATATGCAGGTTGGTGTTCTAATCTGAAAAGTTTTAATCAAAGTCATTGGTCTCAATAGGTATTGCGATCTTTAATACAAGGTGGTTGATTTATATCAAGCCAACTGTCAACAGAATGCCTTTAACAAATCTATTGAGAACACAACTCCAGCAATGAAGTAGAAAGGAAGGAAGTCTCCCAGACTACAGAGAGATGTACATAGGGGAGCTGCTTTCAAAAGCTAGAGTGCAAGAGGAGCACAGGGTCCCATGTCATATGCCCTCCTTATAATAACTACTACATTTCTTTCCTCAAAATCTGACTGGTGTGCGGAAGAGGGTATTCTTCAGAAGAGACTGAAGAGGAGAGGCTGTGTGTGGATAAAAAAAGTCAGTGTTACACAGTCCCATCTCTCCTGTCAGAGGGCTGACACGGGGTGCCCAGGGACCCAGGGCCTTTGGTGCTCGGAGTCTGGACAGTGGCCTAGATTCCCCCCTCCTTCCTCCACATCCCACCTACTATAACTCCTAACCACCATGCTGCAGAGCAGCCCCATCTCATCTGTTCTCTAGTGTCATCTTACTCCCTTCACCCCCCTCCCCAGGTCCTAGTCCCCAACCTTTCTCTCTTTTCTTTCTTTCACAACTGTCAATTAGCACGAAACCCAAAACTAAAAAGAAATACAAGGAAGGGCAAAATGTTATGTAAAGAATAATATGTATTCACAAATAAATCAGCTTGCAAACAGAACCAAATCAAAATTCCCCAAAATCAACTCAAATCGGTTTTGGCTCAGTCTCTGAAGTACAAATTTAATGCAAAATAAAGTCTCTGTACTAGTTAGCAACAACGTCATCCAATGAAAGTCAATTATGGTCAGTCCCAATGTCCAATAAGGAATCCACAAAAAATAGTTTTAATCCACACATGATAAATGAAAAAAGGATTGACTTTACCAGTTCAGTTGTTTGTTATACTGTTAAAAATATATATATATATTTTAAATAGTCCAGAGACTGAAGAAAAACTAAATGTATAAGCAGGACTTATAGCTTTCAGCCTTCCACAATTTGGTTATTTTGTTTATTAAACAGACAAGACACACTTACATTCCCCTGCCCAGATCACAGTCAACACACATATTTTATATTAAGAATAAAATGGAATATAACTGAAAAAATATATATATATTTTTCCCACACAACTTCAGTGTCACAGGAACATGTGGAACAGCTATCATATGACAAAAAAAGGGATATTTTGAAACAGAGCTTATGTCCACATTTTCGAGAGTTTGTAGGTGCTTGTATGTGATTTAGAGACCTTGGAATCTTCTCTTTCCGATTGTGTAAAGAAATGTAAAACCTGGATGAACCTCTGTAGGACGATTTGAAAAAAGAAACTTTTTTGATCCACACTTCATCTTGTTTTCCGACCCTCACTCCGCTGTGTTAGATATCATGCACATTGATTACTTGCTAGCAAATGTCCTCGCCAACTGCTTTTTAAGTAACAGCAGATATCTAAATAGGATAAATTATAGCAAAATATGCTCTCCATAAATGTCCACCAATATATTGTAGCCTATAGCTTGTTGCCACTCCAGGTAAGAGGAATAGTGGAGCGACTTGCGTAATTGTGCATGGGCTCATCTGGAAAAGAGAGGCTATACAGTGCCTTCGGAAATTATTCAGACTTATTCTAAAATTGATTAAATAGTTTTTTCCCCTCATCAATCTGCACACAATACCCCATAATGACAAAGCAAAACCAGGATTTTAGAAATTTGTGCAAATTTATATTTTTAAAAACTACTGAAATATCACATTTACATAAGTATTCAGACCCTTTACTCAGTACTTTGTTGAAGCACCTTTGGCAGCGATTACAGCCTCAAGTCTTTTTGGGTATGACGCTACAAGCTTGGCACACCTGTACTTGGGGAGTTTCTTCCATTCTTCTCTGCAGATCCTCTCAAGCTCTGTCAGGTTGAATGGGAAGCAATGCTGCACAGCTATTTTCAGGTCTCTCCAGAGATGTTCAAGTCCGGGCTCTGGCTGACATTCAGAAACTTGTCCCGAAGCCACTCCTGCGTTGTCTTGGCTTGTGTGCTTAGGGTCGTTGTCCTCTTAGAAGGTGAGGTCCTGAGCATCCTGGAGCAAGTTTTCATCAAGGATATCTCTGTACTTTGCTCTGGTAATCTTTGCCTCGATCCTGACTAGTCTCCCAGTCCATGTTGCTGAAAAACATCCCCACAGCATGACGCTGCCACCATCTTGCTTCACTGTAGGGATGGTGCCAGCTTTCCATCAGAAGTGACACTTGGCAATCAGGCATAAGATTTCAATCTTGGTTTCATCAGTCCAGAGAATCTTGATCTGAGAGTCTTTAGGTGCCTTTTGGTAAACTCCAAGCGGGCTGTCATGTTCCCTTTACTGAGGAGTGGCTTCTGTCTTGCCACTCTTGCCACTCTACCATAAAGGCCTCATCGGTGGAGTGCTGCAGAGAATGGTTGTCCTTCTGGAAGGTTCTCCCATTTCCACAGAGGAATTCTAAAGCTCTGTCAGACTGACCATCGGGTTCTTGGTCACCTCCCTGACCAAGGCCCTTCTCCCCCGATCGCTCAGTTTGGCCGAGCGGCCAAACTTCTTCCATTTGGTTCCAAACTTCTTCCATTTAAGAATGATGGAGCCTACTGCATTCTTGGGGACCTTCAATGCTGCAGACAATTTTTGGTACCCTTCCCCAGATCTGTGCCTCGACACAATCCTGTCTCGGAGCTCTACGGACAATTCCTTTGACCTCATGGCTTGTTTTTTTCTCTGACATGCACTGGCAACTGTGGGACCTTCATGTCATGTCCAATCAATTGAACTTACCACAGGTGGACTCCAATCAAGTTGTAGAAACATCTCAAGGATGATCAATGGAAACAGGATCCACCTGAGCTCAATTTCGAGTCTCATAGCAAAGGGTCTGAATACTTAACATTTCTAAAACCTGTTTTTTCTTTGTCATTATGGGGTATTGTGTGTAGATTGCTGAGATCTTTTTATTTATTCAATCAATTTTAGAATAAGACTGTAACGTGACAAAATGTGAAAAAGGTAATGAGGTCTGAATACTTTCCGAAGGCACTGGATGTGTAACCTAGGTGAAGAAGCTCATTCATATTAACCCAGCGTTCGTTGACTAAACATTAGGCCTAATACTGTAGTTCAAGTTAGAAACTGATTAATATTAGCCTATTATTTATTAGCTTAATATAAGGGCCTTTAAATATTTACTTGTCAAAGTCAATACACAAGATCAAATGGCAGTGTGCATTCCCCCAGGCTAAATGCATTAAAAGCATTTCTCTAAAGTTTTGTGATTGACAAGGATAAGTTTGATGTCGTACAACAATGAATTGTTCATGATTTAATGCATGCCAATACTGAGGCGTTGTCTGGACTTTTAAACATTACTGCAATCATGACTAACTTGGTTGGAAGAAATAAAAGTACAGGCTTTGTTAACAGCAATACCTTTCAGATATAAAGAAAAGTCCGCCAAAAGTTTGTAGCATGCTAAAGTTGGCGGGTTTTAGTCTTGGTGTGAACAGGATATTACTGACAAACCATAGAGATGTATAGAGGACTCTAGAGCCCAAAACCTTCATTTTAGCATGGGCCTCTTGAGGACTTTGAGGACTTTAACCATTTTGAAGATGTCAACTGGGTGGGACTTCCTATGGGTTAAGAAAGGATCACATAATTCCATGCAGGTTATCAGGAGGGATCCGACAATTAATTTGACTTGTGAGCCAATATTCTATAACTGCTGGTGGCATTAAATTGCCAACCTTGGATTTTTACCTGTTCAAACAACACACTCCAGGTGGCAGTATGCACCGTTTCAGTTTGTTTACAAACTCATAGAAGTAATAGAAGAAGCAAATGTACTACTTCTAAATGGAGATGGCCTCAATAGCGCCATAATGGGACTGATACAACATTGCAATCTCTATACATCTCTATGTGACAACCCCACTTCCTATTTCACTCACCCAGGAAGTGACTATGGGTGTGGCTAGTGAGTGACCAGGGCGAAGCCCACAGCCTACACCCAAGCAACCTTGTGGCTTACACTTCCTTTCTTGCTTGCTTTCTTTCTTTTGAAGACAACATTGATGATATAACGTGATGTAGGCCACATTTTGAGAGCATCACTGTATCCTTCTGACTAAATGCACCTTGCTAAAGCTCAAACAACATTCAAAGGATAACAGTGACAAAAATATGTAATACATGTCATTTTTTATAAAATTAGTCATGACACCATGCACCGTGCCACCTCACATCACATCATACTTTGTGTATGTGGCTACAGACATTATCATACTGTTCTCACTGGCATGTGTAAATGGATCTGTTTTTTGCTGTCTTGTTCGACACCTGTTTTATTTTGATGTGTTGGCAAGCCCTTTGCCAGGCCAGTAACTCCTCACACCTACACTCCTCTTTCATGCTGCCTGCCTTTTCTTCCTCATTCTTGGATGAATCCCCCAGAGATTCATAGTGTGCCTCTTAATTTCCCTAGGGGGGCATGCAGCAAACATACACCAGTGATTTTCCAAGGATTAAACTGAGGGAAAAAATTAAGACAGAGGGGCGATCATGTCATCTACCGAACTGCTGCTGGTGGGCCACGGATTCACTTAACTGGCTCCTTCTCTAACTCAATTCCAGTTGAATCCATATTTAGTTTTTCTTTTGTTTGTCTTTTTTTGTTACTTTGGAGTGTTCTTTTGTTTCCTGGGGCTGAGGGCAGTGGAGTGATTTGGAACAGTTTTGCATTGAACAACATGCAGCCAGCGTGGCGGTGTAGTCAAGGTGGGTCTCTGGGGAGACAGAGTGCCACAGTAGGTTTGGTTTGTACAGCCGTCACACACACTTCTGAGGGGTGACGTGCATGGCTGCTCCACTGAGGAAGAGCCTCTGCCATGTTTACTGTCATGTTCCTGGGTATGCTACGTGGCTTCAAACACATATAGGAATACTGATATTGGGAACGCCACAGGGGAGTCACACAAAACACACATACATATACAAACATGCACACACCAGACACACACACACACACACACACGCTCTGAGCTTTATTACCAATAGTTTTTCTTTATGGTTCACCGTTGGGTCGACTTGTTTACAGCAAGTGGCAATAAAATCGTTGTATTTTGTATGTTACAGTGCAATAACAGTGTACTTACAAATATGATAACGGTTTGTATACGGATTTACATTTTTCTTTGGACTGGATTTGTAAAAAAGCACTCTGTTTCATTGTTTCCATAGTAACATGACCGACGCTGACTAAAAAGAAGATAGATTAAATGGGTCTCTAGTATCACAGCTAGTTGGCTACAGTCATAGAATTAGGAATCAGAATACTAGAATGACCATGAAACTTCTTATGATGGTCCTAAGGTCATCCGTGTTGGTCAGGGAGTTGGTCAATCATGGTTTGCCAGAGCTGTGATAAGATACTGGGTAAAACAAGGAATGTGAAGAATGTATCTGCACTGGATGTGTGAAAGCTAACTAGCCAGACAGTTTTAGAGGAATGATTCCATACATTTTTTAAATTAACTGGCAATATGCCAACATTCCATTCAAATAACGCAGTCAATCCCAGCCAGGTCACCCGTGATACAAGTCAGTATTCGACATCCATTCATGTCTGAGGACATCGGGAGATGATGTGGAAACTGGCCACTAGGGACAACAGTGAGGCCTGTTAGTGGAATGGGATGGTGAGTGGGTGTAAGCATCTGCCGCTGATTCCAAAGGTTGTAAGTTTGAATCCAGCAATAGAAAGTAGTTTTTGAGATTTTGGTTTTAAGCCTATCTCAAACCTTAACCCTTACCTTAACCATTAGGAGTTAATGCCTAACATTAAGATTTTGTAGTTAATGCCTAAACTTAACCCTAAACTTAAACAAGGATGTAAACTTTTCGGCGAAATTCGCCGTTTTGAATCCAAAATAGGTGACCGACAGTTGAAGTCGGAAGTTTACATACAGTTAGGTTGGAGTCATTAAAACTCGTTTTTCAACCACTCCACAAATTTCTTGTTAACAAACTATAGTTTTGGCAAGTCGGTTAGGACATCTACTTTGTGCATGACACAAGTAATTTTTCCAAAAATAGTTTACAGACAGTTTATTTCACTCTATCACAATTCCAGTGGGTCAGAAGTTTACATACACTAAGTTGACTGTGCCTTTAAACAGCTGGGAAAAATCCAGAAAAGGATGCCTTGGCTTTAGAAGCTTCTGATAGGCTAAATGAAACATTTGAGTCAATTGGAGGTGTACCTGTGGATGTATTTCAAGGCCTACCTTCACAGTCAGTGCCTCTTTGCCTGACATCATAGAAAAATCAAAAGAAATCAGCCAAGACCTCAGAAAAAAAATTGTAGACCTCCACAAGTCTGGTTCATCCTTGGGAGCAATTTCCAAATGCCTGAAGGTACCAGGTTCGTCTGTACAAACAATAGTACGCAAGTAAAAACACCATGGGACCACGCAGCCGTCATACCGCTCAGGAAGGAGACGCGTTCTGTCTTTTAGAGATGAACGTACTTTGGTGCGAAAAGTGCAAATCAATCCCAGAACAACAGCAAATGTCCTTGTGAAAATGCTGAAAGAAACAGGTACAAAAGTATCTATATCCACAGTAAAATGAGTCCTATATGGACATAACCTCAAAGGCCACACAGCAAGGAAGAAGGCACTGCTCCAAAACCACCATAAAAAAAGCCAGACTACGGTTTGCAACTGCACATGGGGACAAAGATCATGCTTTTTGGAGAAATGTCCTCTGGTCTGATGTACCAAAAATAGAACTGTTTGGCCATAAGGACCATCGTTATGTTTGGAGGAAAAATGGGGAGGTTTGCTAGCCAAAGAACACCATCCCAACCGTGAAGCACGGGGGTGGCAGCATCATGTTGTGGGGGTGCTTTGCTGCAGGAAGGACTGGTGCACTTCACAAAATAGATGGCATCATGAGAAAGGAAAATTATGTGGCCTATCCTCAAGTTATAACGCGTTAGTTGCTTACTGGACCCTGGCAATCTGTGTGAAATGTTAACTAGTTAACTAGCTAACGATCTAACTACTATTTGTGAACTAATGTTTCCCTCTACAGAACTATATGTGGTTAATTTTCAGAATGAGAGAATTAGGTGAAAATGAGGCATTGCTTGTTAAACAAGTGGATCAATGCTTCTTTTCCTGCAAAGTAAAAGCTGGAAATGCATCACCTAAGCCTCTACTACCATTCATTCCAATTAGACAGGTTTGTGATTTTTTTTCCTGACCAAGACGGCTGCCATTTGGCCTTATTCAGAACTTTGAGGGATTATGACATAGCCTCTTTAGTAATTTAATAGGATCTTTATGACTACATTAGATAACAGTCTTGTGACTGTGAGCTACTGTGCTCTTGACATGTGACCCTTTAGATAGCCTGAGACGCCTAAACAATGTGTGGCACTGTCCGCCCAAGTAAATTCTCTTCCACATACACGAGAGGTCACTGAATGTTTTTTTTTTTTTTGGTGGTAGATCAGCTTTAATATTGCAGATATATTGTGGGTTATATCTATGTAATTGTCTGCATCATTTCCAATCTCCCATATACATTTTTTTAAAATTATTTTTTTAAATATATGTTCCATCTTTATTATTTTCCCCTAACCCTACCACCTCTCCCCTAATTGGGGAAACAAAATAAAGCTTAACTTGTTGTTAACCCAGCCGCCGTGTCAGATTTCAAAAAGGCTTTACAGCGAAAGCAAACCATGCGATTATCTGAGGACAGCGCTCAGCACACAAACATTATGTACAGTTACGAGCCAAGTAGATTAGTCACGAAAGTCAGAAATAGCAATACAATTAATCACTTACCTTTGATGATCTTCGTATGGTTGCACTCACAAGACTCCGTGTTACACAATAAATGTTTGTTTTGTTCGATAAAGTCCTTCTTTATATCCAAAAACCTAAATTTTGTTGGCACGTTTTGTTCAGTAATCCAATGGCTCAAATGCAGTCACAAGAGGCAGACAAAAATTCCAAATAGTATTCGTAAAGTTCGTAGAAACATGTCAAACGATTTTTGTAATCAATCCTGAGGTTGTTTTTAGCCTAAATAATCGATAATATTTCAACCGGACAAAAGCTTCATCAATATAAAAGGAAACAAGAAAGGCGTTCTCTCGGTCGGGCGCAGTAACCAGCTCTGAGGACATCCCAGGGTCCACTCACTCAATGTTGTCATTCTCCCTAATTTTTCAGAATAAAAGTCTGAAACAATGTCTAAAGACTGTTCACAACTAGTGGAAGCCATAGGGAATGGAATCTGGGTCCTATCCCTTTAAATGGTGGATAGGCTTTCATTGGAAAAACAGCCATTTCAAAGTAATGGCACTTCCTGGATGGATTTTCCCCAGGTTTTCACCTGCCATTTCAGGTCTGTTATACTCACAGACATTTTTTTAAGAGTTTTTGAAACTTTAGAGTGTTTTCTATCCAAATCTACCAATTATATGCATATCCTAGTTTCTGGGCATGAGTAGCAGGCAGTTTACTTTGGGCACGCTTTTCATCCGCAGGTGAAAATAGTTCCCCCTACCCTAATGAAGTTAATAGTCCAAGGGGCAGGCAAGAGACAGGTCAAGGCAGGCAGGGGTCAATAATCCAGAAAAGGGACAAGGGTATTGGCAGGCAGGCTCAGAGGCAGGCAGAGTGGTCAGGCAGGCGGGTAAAGAGACGGGACAGGCGAGGGTCAAAACCAGGAGGGCGAGAAAAGAGAGGCTGGGAAAAAACAGGAGCTGACAGGTCAAACGCTGGTAAGCTTGACAAACAAGACAAACTGGCAACAGACAAACAGGGAACAAAAGTATAAATACAGAGGGGATAATGGGGAAGATGGGCAACACCTAGAGGGGGGTGGAGACAATCACAAAGACAGGTGAAACAGATCAGGGTGTGACATGTACAAAGTTAGAGGTGTGCTATTTGATAGATTCCCCCGCCCACCCTACCTCGGGCTTCCAGTGGGGAGACCTGAGGTCAACACACCCCCGCCTCCCTCCCCAACTCGTACTTCTGAGTGGGAGACCTTCCCAGACAGTAACCTGCCTAGCACATAAACTAGAATGAGGGTGCCCACTCCGTGCCGTCCCCGGCAAGATGCCGCCCTGGGCGGCTGTCCATGTCACTAATACCTAAAACCGTCACTGCCTGCGACCAAAAACAAGCTACATATGGGCAGTACCAAAACAAGTGATCTAAGGATTCTGTCTCTATTCGCAGTAAAATCTGCAGAGCTGGGATGGTTATATCTCCCATATACATAACATTCTATTGGTTGCAAGAAAATTTGAAGTTTTCAATCCGGCATTGTTTTGTTTATCAGTTCATAAACCATCTGCCATGGAATTCGCACATCAAAAACATCTTTCCATCTATTGATCCTCAAATCGAATTGTTAAACTTTTTAAAAATAAAAATAAAAACTATTTTGGTCTTTGATGCAGAGTTGACAAACAAGCAAGTTCCTTACCTTCTCACCCTTCCACTTGCCACTTCACTTCATGAACGAGGGGAAAAAAAATATTTACGTTCGTTCAAACATGTCAAACGTTGTATAGCATAAATCATTAGTGCCTTTTTTAACCAGAACATGAATAATATTCAAGGCGGACGATTGCGTTCTCTTTTAAAACGTATTGGAACGAGAGTACCCAACATGAACTCGCGCGCCAGAGTCTAATCGGCCACCACCGTTCCAAGGCTCTTGTTCGGTCAGATCTCACAGTAGAAGACTCAAAACACTTTGACTGCCATATGAGTTCTGTTATACTTACAAACACCATTCAAACAGTTTTAGAAAATTCAGAGTGTTTTCTATCCAAACCTGAACAATAATATGCATATTCTAGCTTCTGAGTTGGTGTAGGAGGCAGTTAAAAATGGGCACATATTTTTTTCAAAATTCTCAATACTGCCCCAAAGATCCTACCTTTTTTTTATTCCCAAAATATTCATTTTAATTTTTATCAATGAGTATATTTGAGTTTAACCATCATGTTTGTTATATTATTTGTTTTGTCTTTCCTGGTGGATTAAATTGAAATTGCAACCAGCTTTATATGGTTTGTTTTAGAAATAGAGACATTTTGGAGATGATTTCGATTTCAAATAACCAAAAGTGAGAGGTTGTAATCTGAATGAGGGAAAAAAGGCAATTTTTTAACACATGGTGAGCCATTCTTACTTATCTGCTGGAGAACCAGTTCGGATTTAAGTACATTTTTGTATCAAATCAAATTTTATTAGTCACATGCGCCGAATACAACAGACCTTACAGTGAAATGTTTACTTACGACCCCCTAAACAACAACACAGTTAAAAAAAATATGTAAAAAAATACAAAATAAAGTAACAAGTAATTAAAGAGCAGCAGTAAAATAACAATAGCGACACTATATACGTTAGTTTGATGGTGATGTGGACACCAAGGAACTTGAAGCTCTCAACCTGCTCCACTGCAGCCTCATCGATGAGAATGGGGGCGTGCTCGGTCCTCCTTTTCCTGTAGTCCACAATCATCTCCTTGATCACGTTGAGGGAGAGGTTGTTGTCCAGGCACCACATGTCCAGGTCTCTGACCTCCTCCCTATAGGCTGTTTCGTCATTGTTGGTGATCAGGTCTACCACTCTTGTGTCATCGGCAAACTTAGTGATGGTGTTGGAGTCGTGCTTGGCCATGCATTCATGAGTGAACAGGGAGTACAGGAGGGGACTGAGCACGCACCCCTGAGGGTCCCCTGTGTTGAGGATCAGCTTGGCGGATGTGTTGTTACCTACCCTTACCACCTGGGGGTGGCCTGTCCGGAAGTCCAGGATCCAGTATGACTGAAGCCTTTAGTGAGAGGTTCAATGCTTTAATATTTTATCATTTTTCTCTACAAATTCATATTACTGATATAAATAGGCCCGTTAAATTTAGTATGGTTTGCCATTCCAAATATGGTAGAATATGTTTTGCTCACATAATTAAAAAAACATAAGTAAATAGGTCAACTGGGATGTGACTAAATAATGAATCAGGTTGATTTTACCTTTCCATGGTAGCAAGAGCTTATCTATTTTTCGCTAACGTTGTAATAAAATGTTTTGTAGTGAGCATAGCTGCGGGAAGTAGGGGTGTTGAGGGTGCTAGAGTACCCCCTAAAAAATCGTAAATAAAATAAAAATAGTGCACTGGGTCTTCACTAGTCCTGTATTAGCGGATCGATATAGACGTTTGTAGTGGGCAAAACAAATAACTCTACAAACTTCTACAGATGCACCATTGAGAGAATCCTGTCTTGCTGTATCACCACTGGTACAGCAAATGCACCGTCCCCAACCACATGGCTCTTCAGAGGGTGGTGCGGTCAGCCCAATGCATCACCGGGGGCACACTGCCTGCCCTCCGGGAGATCTACAGCATTTGACTTGTACCACATTTTGTCAGGTTATAGCCTTATTCTAAAATTGATAAATAAGTATCGAACCATTTTTTTCAATTTTTGCCTAAAATGACATACCCAAATAAAACTGCCCGTAGTTCAGGACCTGAAGCAAGGATATGCATATGCTTGATACAATTTGAAAGGAAACACTTTGAAGTTTGTGGAAATATGAAATTAATGTAGGAGAATATAACACATTAGATCTTGTAAAAGATAATACAAACAAAAAAACATGCGTTTTCTATTTTTTTGTTCCATCATCTTTGAAATGCAAGAGAAAGGTTGTAATATAATATTGCAGTTTAGGCGCAATTTAGATTTGGGCCACTAGATGGCAGCAGTGTCAGTGCAAAGTTTCAGATGAATCCAGTGAAGCATTGCAATACTGGACAATATTTGTATCAAGTCTGTCCAAATGTGCTGAATTGGTCAATTGACACATTTTCAAGTACATAACTATAGAGAACATACAAAAATGATATGGTAATACAAAATGTAAGTTTACACACTCCCAGGAATTTCATACATGATGGATCAATAGCTTATACACTAACTTTCACACATATAGATGGCAAGGCGGTGTGGGAGTGGAGCCAGAGACAGCAGGGGTTCAAACTATAGAACCCACTTCCTACGTTGGAATAGAAAAATAGATTTTATCAAACAACACTATGCTTAATTTTATCTCTGGGACCCTCAAGATGACAAATCAGAGCAAGATTACTGAATGTAAGTACATTATTTACCTTCAGAGGTGAATGTATCAAACCAGTTGCCATGATAAAAGTGTTTGCTGTTGTTGTGCACTCTCCTCAAACAATAGCATGGTATTTTTTCACTGTAACAGCTACGGTAAATTGTACAGTGCAGTTAGATTACCAAGAATTTAAGCTTTCTGCCCATATAAGACATGTCTATGTCCTGGAAAGTTTGCTGTTACTTACAACATCATGCTAATCACATTAGCGCACGTTAGCTCAACCGTCCCGGTATAGGGACACCGATCCCATAGAGGTAAAAAAAAAATCCCCTCATCAATCGACACACAATACCTCATAAAGCAAAAACGGGTTTTTAGAAATTGAAATATCACATTTACATAAGTATTCAGACCATTTACTCAGTACTTTTTTGAAGCACCTTTGGCAGCGATTACAGCCTCAAGTCTTCTTGGGTATGACGCTACAAGCTTGGCACACCTGTATTTGGGGAGTTTATCCCATTATACTCTGCAGATCCTCTCAAGCTCTGTCAAGTTGGATGGGGAGTGTTGCGGCACAGCTATTTTCAGGTCTCTCCAGAGATCGGGTTCAAGTCTGGGCTCTGGCTGGGCCACTCAAGGACTTTCAGAGACTTGTCCCGAAGCCACTCCTGCGTTGTCTTGGCTGTGTGCTTAGGGTCGTTGTCCTCTTGGAAGGGGAACCTTCGCCCCAGTCTGAGGTTCTAGCACTCTGGAGCAGGTTTTCATCAAGGATCTCTCTGTACTTTGCTCCGTTCATCTTTGCATTGATCCTAACTAGTATCTCAGTCCCTGCCGCTGAAAAACATCCCCACAGCGTGATGCTGCCACCACCATGCTTCACCATATGGATGGTGACAGGTTTCCTCCAAATGTGATGCTTGGCATTCAGGCCAAAGATTTCAATCTTGGTTTCATTAGACCAGAGAATCTTGTTTGTCATGGTCTGAGAGTTGTTAGGAGTGGCTTCCATCTGGCCACTCTACCATAAAGGCCTGATTGGTGGAGTGCTGTGCTGGAAGGTTCTCCCATCTCTACAGAGAAACTCTGGAGCTCTGTCAGAGTGACCATCAGGTTCTTGGTCACCTCCCTGACCAAAGCCCTTCTCCCCCGATTGCTCAGTTTGGCTGGGCGGCCAGCTCTAGTTAGAGTCTTGGTGGTTCCAAACGTATTCCATTTAAGAATGACGGAGGCCACTGGGAAAATAGTCAAAATAGTCAAAATAAAGAAAAACCTTGGAATGAGTAGGTGTGTACAAACTTTTGCCTGGAAATGTATTTATATTCCAGACTCTGACATTGCTCACTTCTAATATTTCTACAGTATATTTCTTAATTCCTTTCGTTGAATTTTGGGGATTCGTGTTTATTGTTTTGTATTGTTAGAGCTAGGAGTATAAGCATTTTGTCACGACTTCTACCGAAGTCGATGCCCCACCTTGATCAGTTTTTCATTATCCATTGGTTTTGTCTTGTCTTCCATCACACCTGTTTCCAATCCCATTAATTACTTGTGTATTTAACCCTCTGTTTCCCCTCATGTCCTTGTCGGTCATTGTTTGTATGTTATATTACGTGGGTTTGTGTATCGGTGTGCGACGGGTATCCTTTACCCATTTTTATTTTGTACTTATTTTATTTTGGTTTTGGAGTTTGTTTTTAATTAAATACTCTATATTTAACCAACTTGGTTTCTCCTGCGCCTGACTTCCCTGCCACCTACATACACGAATATGACACATTTTGCTAGTCCCAGGATAACATCTGCAAAAAATCTGTACATGACCAATAACATTTTATTTTATTTGTAAAACCACTTGGCTTTCAAATCGAACCGGTCAGCGTGTTGATTTATGGTGAATGGTCAGGATTGATTTGACCAGGGGCGCAACTTTCACTGGGGACGGGGGGGACATTCTGAAATTGCATTTTTGTCCCCCCCAGTTTTATCATTGGAATGTGATTCAAAACATGGCAACAGTCTGCTTTAGGACCATAAGGAGGCCTCAGAGCGATCGGGTGAGCTGTTGGGAGTGTTTAAAGACTGGATTTAGGACCACGCAGCCGGCTGATGGGCTGTGTGAAGGCAAAGCTTCTGGAAGGCTGGCTGTACCAGCACAGGACGGGGAGTTGAGCATAGTTCAGTGCACGCGTTGTGTTCTTTCACCTAGTTGTAAAATGAATAGAAACTGGTTACTCGTTAGTTGCATGAGGTAGCTGGCAAGGTGACTGCTGTTCAACTTAACAGAAAAAAAACTAAATTTGTTTTTATTCGCAGTGCTGAGCTAGTATTGTAACTGTCATGTAACGTTAGCTAATGTTTCATCTCCTCTCAACTGACGTGAATGAATAACCCGCGCTATTGAATAGCTACCACTACCAGGTCAGCTTTAGCCTCTAGTTATCTGTCAGATAGCGATATGAGCGGGCTATTATTGCTATCTAACAGCAGTTTGTATGGAAATGTTTTGTTGCCTTTGTTTTGTCACGTTTCAGAAGTAAATTAACTTGTCAAGTTTTTGCCAGTTGATGTACCGTTAACAGTAAAGTGAGAGCTGGCCAAAAGTTGGCTTACATTAGCTATTATTTTTGCCTCAATCAAACTATACCTGAATCAAACGATGAAACCATCAGCCAAACAATTGCAGATTGATATTATGACATTTTTTCAGTGCAACGTGAGTTGCATTAGTCAGTATGTCAATTAAACATTATTGATCTGTCAGTTTACCTTGCTAATTACCTACTTTTCAGACTGACACAGTAATAAACAGCTCTAAAGTTACAGGCTTCACTGTCATGGTACACAGTAGAGATGGCTTTCTGTCCAACTCCCACTCGCTACTGCAAGAACTGGTCCCAAACCCAACGCATGTGCGCAATGTTATTTTAGGCTTATGTGAGGCAGCTCACTTGCCAGCCATGGTCCCAGCAATTTTGTGCCCTATAGGCAATATCAAGTGAGCAAAATAACTTAAGAAATAGGTTAAATTACCAGAGATTCTCACATGGCCCTTACAATGTATTACTGGGTTATATCAGCCAATATGATAGATATAGTTTGAAGAGAGAAGAGTAGGAGAGACTTGCACTTTCTCTTGAGCTATTTTTTATAGCCTACCTTTTAGGGGAAAGGGGAAGGGGGGATACCTAGTCAGCTGTACAACTGAATGCATTCAACTGAAATGTGTCTTCCGCATTTAACCCAACCCCTCTGAATCAGAGAGGTGCGGGGGCTGCCATAATCGGAGTGGGAAGACGGAGAAATATGGGTGATCGATATTTAGGCCTATTTCTAGGCAATGTAGTAAACTATAACCTAATCATTGGCCTATTTAGGAAGTACATTTCCTTGGAATGATAACTGTACCATGATTCTCCGCCCATGTATACATAGGCTATTTCTTGCTCTATTTAATTGAAACCACATGCGCACCTGATCTCGCAGGTATGGCTACTGGAGGCAGCAAGAATGATGACAGCGACACTTGTTACATTTTGCATAGTCCTATAGGATATAGACTACCTTTAAAGGAGGACGATTTGCAGGCAAAGACATATAAATGGGCAGTCCATACTTATTGAAAATGAAAAGGTGCAACGCTCGCTCACCATAGTAGCCTAACTTATGTGCACGTTGTGCCTTTTCCTTTTCAATCACGATGACATTTTTTTATTCCACTTCGACTCACGTTAGTTGAGCGCTCTCCACTTATTTTCATTATCAACATTTATTTACAGACACTGTAGTAAACTACAGTCAGTTAATTTCATATTCAAGTTAACTGCCACGTGATTCTCCACCCATGTGGGCAGACTACTCTATTTCAATTAGACCACACATACTAGCCGCGCATGAACTCTCATGCCCAACTAGGAGAGTTAGGCTACTGAAGTTGAAGCTGGAATTCTGAGTGTGTTAATAATGTAAAAAATATGTGCTTTTAATACAGTAGGTAGGCTAACACATACAAAGCAGAAAGAGGACCATTTCAAAATAATCTGTGGGACAACATAATATGTTCATCCCAAAGTTGTCTGTTTGACCGCCCGCTCCCGCCTACAGCTTAAAAAATGCAGACCGTGCAGCAATAATCATGCAGACCGTGCAGCAATGATCATGCAGACCGTGCAGCAATGATCTCGCAGGCATCCAGCGAGAATGCAGCCCTCTAGTGCTCATCATGTCTTAGCAGGATCAGATGGTGACAGGGGTCCCAGCAGGGTCAGACAGCCAGAGAAGACCAGTCTATGGAGCTGAATTTTGCAGTATATTCAGTGATTGATACAAAGTTCCATCTTGAATTAATGAGTAGACCTACAGTAGCTACAGTATAGCAGCTTACATTTAAAGCTGCAGTCTGGGATCTGGGAATAATGGTCATTTCAATTATTGAACCATTGATTCTATTCTTAGATAATATAATATAATGTAAATGTACACCAAGGTAATTCTTTGTCATGCCTCATTTTAGGAGGATCAGGTGGTGACAGGGGTCTCTGCATGGTCATGCAGCAAGGGAAGACCAGTCTGTGACGGAGGTGAGGGGAATTTATGCAGATACAACACTTTATTCTCTCTATCCAGCAAACACTGGACAAGCCAGATGCTATTTTAAGGCAGTCTGACAAACCTTCAAAGTTGATTTCCAAACTGTATCAAGGGTTGATAGAGGATTTTCCTGATGACACAAAACATGTAAAAACAAAAATGTGTGGAAGACCTGGGAGACGCTATTAGTGATGATGAATGGATGCATATATGTTAGAATGCCCAGTCATGTTCATATATTCTCAGACATAAATGACTGCAGTTTAAGACCATCCACAGAATGTACTATATGCCAGTGAAACTGAATATCATGCTATATCATGTTTTGCGGGTACTATTGAATGAAGCTGCCAGTTGAGGACTTGTGAGGCGTCTGTTTCTTAAACTAGACACTCTAATGCACTTGTCCTCTTTCTCAGTTCTGCACCGGGGCCTCCCACTCCTCTTTCTATTCTGGTTAGAGACAGTTTACGCTGTTCTGTGAAGGGAGTAGTACACAGCGTTGTACGAGATCTTCAGTTTCTTGGCCATTTCTCACATGGAATAGCCTTAATTTCTCAGAACAAGAATAGACTGATGAGTTTGAGAAGAAGGTCTTTGTTTCTGTCCATTTTGAGCCTGTAATCGAACCCACGAATGCTGACGCTCCAGATATTCAACTAGTCTAAGGAAGGCCAGTTTCATCGCTTCTTTAATCAGAACAACAGTTTTCAGCTGTGCTAACATAATTGCAAAAGGGTTTTCTAATGATCAATTAGCCTTTTAAAATGATAAACTTGGATTAGCTAACACAACGTGCCTTTGGAACACAGGAGTGATGGTTGCTGATAATGGGCCTCTGTAGGCTTATGTATATATTCTATACAAAATCTGCCGCTTCCAGCTACAATAGTAATTTACAACATTAACAATGTCTACACTGTATTTGTGATCAATTTGATGTTACTTTAATGGACAAAATTTCTAAGTGACCCCAAACTTTTGAACGGTAGTGTATATAGTATGTGTTAGCTGGAAGTAGAATCCTAAGTGTTGATGTCCATTAGTTTACTCCAATTAGGAGAGGGATGGTAGGGTTAGGGTAAAACAATAAAGGAAAATATATTTTTTTAAATATATATTTACAAAAAAAGATATGGGGGATTGGAAATGATGTAGACAATTACATTGATGGAAACCACAATCTATCTGCAATATTAAAGCTGATCTATCCCCAACCCCCCCCAAATAAAAATAATATTGTTATGTCCCCCCCACTTCTAAAACCAAAGTTGCGCCCCTGGATTTGACCAAGTAATCTCCTCACTTGATGTGTTGTGTTCTTGTGTTATTCTGCAGGTCTGTTTTGTTTGCTGGTGCCTCTGGGCACATGGAGGGATGAGGCAGGAAGGGAGAGCAGCCTGGAGCCCCTGCCTGCCAGGAGCTCCCCTGCCTGGCTCGGGGGAAGGTTGGGCTGGATTAGACGGCTGACAGCTGGGCCAGATCTCTGGAGGCGCCGGGTGGAAAGGCCCCCTGTCTGACTGCCGCTGCACCAAGTGTCAATTTGAGCATGAAGGAAGGTGCAGGGAGCAGGTGAAGAGAGGGATGGAGGGAGTGAGCGAGCGAGCGAGAGAACAGGGGCCACTGGTAGTCCTCTGTGGATTGACATCAGTGGTGCATGGGCCGTGCACACCGTTAGGCATCGAGAAACACACTGTTTATTTAGGAGGAGCTTCCGACTTGGGAGCACAAACGCGCACACACGGACGGCAGACGCGTGCGACCAGACACACATGGATAGACAGACAGAGACAAAGCCCACTTACAAGGGTTGAGCTCTGCCCTCTTCTATATGTAAGTCTTGTTGTCGGTATAAGTGAGTAGAGGAGAAAGTCTAACTTGCATAGTGACAGCATGTACTTACATTACCTTGTTGTTTAAGTAACACACCCACATATTTTAGATATCGACAGGTACAGTGAGGGAAAAAAGTATTTGATCCGCTGCTGATTTTGTACGTTTGCCCACTGACAAAGAAATTATCAGTCTATAATTTTAATGGTAGGTTTATTTGAACAGTGAGAGACAGAATAACAACAAAAAAATCCAGAAAAACGTATGTCAAAAATGTTATAAATTGATTTGCATTTTAATGGGGGAAATAAGTATTTGACCCCTCTGCAAAACAATACTTAGTACTTGGTGGCAAAATCCTTGAAGGAGATTCTCACCCAAGATTTGACGGTACATGGCCCCGTCCATCGTCCCTTTGATGCAGTGAAGTTGTCCTGTCCCCTTAGCAGAAAAACACCCCCAAAGCATAATGTTTCCACCTCCATGTTTGACGGTGGGGTTGGTGTTCTTGGGGTCATAGGCAGCGTTCCTCCTCCTCCAAACCCGGCGAGTTGAGTTGATGCCAAAGAGCTCCATTTTGGTCTCATCTGACCACAACACTTTCACCCAGTTGTCCTCTGAATCATTCAGATGTTCATTGGCAAACTTCAGACGGGCATGTATATGTGCTTTCTTGAGCAGGGGGAACTTGCGGGCGCTGCAGGATTTCAGTCCTTCATGGCGTAATGTGTTACCAATTGTTTTCTTGGTGACTATGGTCCCAGCTGCCTTGAGATCATTGACAAGATCCTCCTGTGTAGTTCTGGGCTGATTCCTCACCGTTATCATGATCATTGCAACTCCACGAGGTGAGATCTTGCATGGAGCCCCAGGCCGAGGGAGATTGACAGTTCTTTTGTGTTTCTTCCATTTGCGAATAATCTCACCAACTGTTGTCACCTTCTCACCAAGCTGCTTGGCGATGGTCTTGTAGCCCATTCCAGCCTTGTGTAGGTCTACAATCTTGTCCCTGACATCCTTGGAGAGCTCTTTGGTCTTGGCCATGGTGGAGAGTTTGGAATCTGATTGATTGACTGCTTCTGTGGACAGGTGTCTTTTATACAGGAAACACACTGAGATTAGGAGCACTCCCTTTAAGAGTGTGCTCCTACTCTCAGCTCGTTACCTGTATAAAAGACATCTGGGAGCCAGAAATCTTTCTGATTGAGAGGGGGTCAAATACTTATTTCCCTCATTAAAATGCAAATCAATTTATAACAGTTTTGACATGCTTTTTTCTGGATTTTTTTGTTGTTATTCTGTCTCTCACTGTTCAAATAAACCTACCATTGAAATTATAGACTGATCATTTCTTTGTCAGTGGGCAAACGTACAAAATCAGCAGGGGGTCAAATACTTTTTTCCCTCACTGTAGCCTAGCCACTGGTTTGAATACCCGAGTCAACAAGTTGAAAAATCTTTCGATGTGTCCTTGAACAAGGCAAATAACCCTCATTTGGTCCAGGGGAACTGTACTACTATGGCTGACCCTGTAAAATAAAACATATCTTTATATTTAGGAACCAACAGCTTTAATAATGCCTGGAACTCTTCTTGGAGAACCCACAGCTTTTCGATAATGGAAATATAACCCACCTCAGGCAGTATCCTACACAATTAAGTGCAATCAAGATTACAGACTACTTGAAATTAAACCGTTTCTTGTTTTTAATCAAGAAAATAATTCACTGAGGGGAAATCTAATCAATTTAACTTGCCAGCCACGGTGGATGCAACGTTATGTTACCTGATTTGACTTTTAACTTTTTTGCATTGTAAAGTTTCTTTGGGGATATTTGACTAGATACGACATGTACTTACGCATATGAATAAAGACATACACTAGTGACACAATTAAAGGGTTTTAGAATGTTAAAGAATAACGATGTACACAATAACATTTCCCCTAATGAGTCCATATTAATCCGATGAGGCTAACATGTATTTCCTGCTCCAAAACGTTGACATCCCTGTGATATGGGCTAGAGAAGGTATTACCCCATGATGGTCTAATGCAATTAATTTTTTTATAAATGAGGGTGGGGTGTGGGTGTTGGGGCAGGGGGTGTGGGTCGGGGGCAGTATGCAAATGTGTCCCCTCATTAAACTGAACCACCGGAGAACATTATCTGCGGCTGCTGTTAGGAGGATTGTTTGTGTGCATTAACGAGGTGAGACCATGTCCGCTAACTAATGGCATCCTAATGATCAGGAACTCACAGGCCTTTTCTTTATGCTTATGTTGTCAGACGGGCATGACACGTATAACTATATTTCCAGGAGCTGTATAGAAATCAATTGTGGGCAACTCCAAATGTTTGACAATCATTTGTCACTCCTGTGAACATTTCTTAATTACGCCAAACTAAGTCATTAACAAATGATTCAGTCATTTGAACAAGGGATGAAGTAACTACCATTAGAATAATGTCAATTCATATAAAAGACCATTCTCACCCCTAAGAGCCCAAAGAGAGTACGATGAAGATGAAGATGTACCCAGTGATGTACTGACTGATGTAGTCAGAGATGCATTGAGGGATGGAGTATTTGTCTTTCTGCAGCAAAAGAAAATGGAAAACGAAAGTGAGCTTGTTACAATGACATGACGTTACAAACAAATTACATTGTTGCATAGGTTATATAACAAGTTACCAAAAAGAAGTATGAAATATAGCCTACCCTTGAGTTCAATGACTATTACTCCTACTGATTAATGATGTTTAGCAGAAGTTCTCAGGAGACTTTATGAGACCATTTGTGTTTGAGATGCTTATCTTTATGGTTTTTAGAGGAGTGAGGAGATTAACCCCATAACTAGCAGACATCTCAGCGTTGATCTCAGCATCATTAGTCCACATTAATAACTCATGCAGAAGGAAATGGCTTTTTTATCATCTTAATGACATGACATCTCAGCTCTCTATCGCAACGCAATGCTCCTCTGAGATGACTGGGTCTCTGACTCTGACGACCTCTAGGAGTCTCTCCCTGTTTGCGTGTGTGTGTGTGCACCTGATCACTGGCACCAGACGTGAGTGCTGCAGCTCTGTGCCAAAACATGGTTATTTACTAACATAACTTAAGCACACCTGTTGTAACTGCCACCGTTAATGCAGTAAAGGTCAGATGATGTTTTGGACTCTTTTGGCACAGATGTGTCTTATTGCAATGCTAAAATCGGCTTTCAAACCAGCCCTACTCAGTGGCTGAGTCTACCAGCAGCAATGGAGCATTCACGACCCATCCCCAGTTCATCTGCTGGGTGAGGATAATCGGGTGGATTTTTCTGAGTATGAACATCGACTGTCGCAACATGATTGGAAACAATTCCAGACTCATGAGAGAGCCTTCAGATGGTGGATTCAAATACAGTATTTAAAATGTGTGTGTCATACACACACACAAACACTAACAAACACGGGCTACCGCTACCCACTCACACTGAAACTAAAAAAAGATGTCATTGCCCATTAGGGAGATGGATTGACAGCAACACAGAATAAATCTTTGTGGCAGACAGTCAGAACAGAAATAGAAATAGAGCGGTACATCAGATAGATTGGTCTCTAGTGTTGATGACGTTTACCTCGGGGGGGAGAGTTACCTTTTTAGTAATGAGGACAAACCAGAAACACTTTGGTCTACTAATGAGGAATGATTGGTCTGTGTGTGATACACAAAATCACCATCGGAGAACAACAAACTAAAACATTTAGGATACAGAGCCCCAACAGCACAACCACAGTAATATTTCCCCGCAAAACCATACTGTATAGATCTTTTTATTGAAAGTATGAGCCCCACCTGGTGGCTTTAGCCTTTGTGCGGTTTGGTGCTGAGCCATGGAATATTGCATGATATCTGTATCAATGCAGAACATACAGTAGCACCGTAACTGATGTGGCCAGAGCTGTACCACTAACATGTCATTCTATCTTTAATTAACACTGGATCATATTACGGCCACATGAATCTTCCATCTTTGTTTTGGTATTTTAATCCCCCGTTAAACCTCCATTAAAAACGAAATTATGTTTAATTAGATCAATAAACGTTATGTAGAATCAGGTAGGTAGGGAGGGAGGCAGGGAAGGAAACCAATTGTCTAGTTTCCATTACACAGTTTATCATCAAAGATTAGCTTGTGCTAATTATACTAGCCGTGCTTAGTCAGACCAGGCCACCAGAGACTGATAACACAAGACTGCAGGGTTCCTTCTTCAACATCTCATTGGATACATGATGAAATGCAATCCTAGATGCATAGCTGGAATATGTTGCTGCAGGATATGGTGGTTGTGTGTTGTGATTTTGAACCTGGTACAGCATTAGAGTGGTATTGCTAATCAATGCAATGCATTATGGGTTGTATAAATCATCCTCTGGCACCTGGTCTATAGGTCATTAACATTAAAGTCACCAACGAGAGATGTGTGGCCTGACACAGTCATATACTGTAGCAGTATAATGTCCGCACCATATAGATACATGGTAGAAATACACCACAGAAATGATAGTTACATGGAATAGGAAAAGAAACGCTTGAAGTTGACTCTAGAGATTGATTCATATTTGATGATGTAGAACTTGAGATCAACAAATGTTGAGCTACCACTCTTCTGCAATTCCTAGTCAGCATTTGACTCAAAGACCACAATATCATTTAGTTTTCTAATGACATTGTGTGATGGCTCAAATGACAAACCAAAACGCAAACATTGTCAGACCACCGGAGATGCTGCTAAAATATTTTGATGCAAAGAGAGAAGTTACTGTTCAGATTTTTAATTGAGCAGGCATTTATTCTGCCTGGAAAGGCGTCTTTCTGGGAAAGTGCACACGCAAGCATTTGTAACCTGAGCCCTGTTACAGAAGAGGGACCATCTGAAGACTCACAGGCCCTTTGATGTCTTTTGAAAAACGGCATAATGCATGTGTAATTAATAACCCATTTGCATATGATGAACTGGGGCACTTAGTCAATGTTCTCGGGATACAAATACCCGAGGAACACAATAACAACGGAAAACATTTAAAAAAGGGAGTCTCCGCAAAAAAAATACATATCTATGGCTCGCTTTGGAATTACAAATACATTAGCAGCTAATTATGTCCTAATTGCCAATATTTTAGCAGGTGTTTGTACTTAACCAGCGCTAAAGCCCAGGTGTAACGAGCTCATCAGGGTTATTCTCAGGTGAATCTGCTCTGTGGTCTTCCGTGGATAAGATGGGATACAACGGAACAGTCATTTACAATCATACTAGGTCACAAGCATTAAGAGACTACCAGTATTCACATTTGAGAATTGATGATGGAATGAGAGCGTATGATAATGAAACAGTCATTAGTAATTTTAGTAGTACGACTACTACGAACAGTAAACCGTGATTTCTATATCATTCTATAATTTTGCACTTACCTCTGACTCTCTGGTGTCTCTGTTGGAGTGGCCCGGGATCCTAGAATCTTTAAAGGGGAAGAAATAGGTTTAGTAACTGTGACAGTTCCATCTGACCTTTGCCACCATTCCTAAAATGTTGCTAGTTGTTTGGGAGAAAATGTTGATTAATTCTACTAAGATTCTCCCTCAATATCAAGAAGAGTAATGAAGAAGCTTTTGTAAAATATTTTCACAGCAATTTAAAACTCTCTCTCTTTAAGAGGAAGCCAGCCTGATCCCTTCACCTAATCAAACAGAAAAAGTAATCCAACCCAGAGCTTGATTAAATATTGAGCTTAGGAGTTTAAGATAACTTTTTTCTATTGGCCCCGCTGGCATTTGGCAGAAAGGGGTGCGTCAAACTCCCATAATTCCCCTGTGACGGTCCTCTCTGGAAGAAAGAGCTGAGCAAGCAGCTGCCTGAGCTGAACATTTCATGGAGGAGGAGAAAATGGACCACAAGCCAGACATCATTAGAGTACTTTTTTTCTACTTTCTCTACTGCTAAGCTGAGTTCATTGGAGTGGATGGGGTCTTCAGACAGAGAGTTTGAAATGCAAGGAAGACAACACCTGGGGTTGGTCTAATTTTTTGCTTGCCAGACGCAGGCCAGGCAGACCATGATGCTGTTTTGTCTGCTACTTGTGTCAGCAGTGTCTCAGTGCTAATATTACAAGATATCTATATCTATTGTTATGATTATCACTGGGACTGTTATCATGTCCACCATCTGTAATTACAGTGTAATAGTGATGGACAGGTGCCACTTGTCAGTATTTTCAGTGGTGCTGATATTTATCAGTTTCTCTAGAGACCCTTTGACATTTTACTTTCTGGTTTTAGGACAGAGTCTTAAAGTATCTTCCTCCCAGTTGCTAAAACTGTCCCCAATGTTACATCAAATATCAGTTAAACTTTTCTCCACATCCTTTTTTTTTTTTTTTTCGGTCTATCATTCCCTACACTCACCATTGTATTGTTCGACCTTGAATGAGATGCTGTCAGGCAGCTTTTTAGAACATAAGCGCTGCCGTTTCCCATAATCCTCTGGGAGTGTTGAGGTGAGAGCTGTGGCCCTGTAGCACTCCGAGTGGCTGGCAGCGGATCAAAAGCAAACGAGGTTCCCGAGCTCATTCCAATTATAACAGCACACACTATCAACTACAAATACAAACAGCACGTAAGTGATAGCGCTTGTGGCCTAGAGGAATGCTGCCAGAAAGCAGGCAGCATGCTAATCAGACTACCTCTTGCCATGGGCTAGTTAGGGAATAGCCTCTCTCATCCCACCAATTCCCCATGCCAAAGCCAGGAAAAAAAGAAGGAACAGGAAAAAAGAGGGAAGTTAATTTCCTGTGGTACCTACACAATCCAAGGACAATATATTAGAAAATGAATCTTTATCTTTTGCTCTTGGCCAATATCCACATTAATTACTACAAATACATAAATCAAATGTCTCCCCGGAAATTGACGTTTGGGTAGCACTTTATAGTAACTCCAGGTAATAAAGCATTTATAATGGATTAGTAAACAGTTTATTAATAATTTATTAATCATTACTCCCAAATTTGTAAATGTTAGTAAGCTAGTTGTTCACACCTTTAAAAACAACTTTTAAGTGTTTAATAATGATTAATAAGCTCATTCATAAGATATTTAATATAGGTCCTTATAAACCATTGACTAGTTAAGTATTTTTTACTGAGCAAGAGGAAAGTACATTAGAGTGTCTAGTTTGAGAAACAGCTAACGTAGGCTAACGTGATTAGCATGTTGTAAATAACAGACGCCTCACAAGTCCTCAACTGGCAGCTTTAAATAGTACCCGCAAAACACCAGTCTCAATGTCAACAGTGAAGAGGCACCTCCGGGATGCTGGCCTTCTAGGCAGAGTTCCTCTGTCCAGTGTCTATGTTCTTTTGCTCATCTTAATCAGCATCCCGGAGTCACCTCTTCACTGTTGACGTTGAGACTGGTGTTTTGCGGGTACCTTTTAATGAAGCTGCCTGTTGAGAACTTGTGAGGCGTCTGTTACTTACAACATGCTAATCACGTTAGCCTACGTTAGCTGTTTCTCAAACTAGACACTCTAATATACTTTTCAGTGTCCCCCACTGCCCCGCGTGGGGGACACTGATCCCGTAGAGGATAAGGACCTATATTAAACATCTTATGAATGGAGTAATAATGAATAAATTATGAATAAACAATTTACTAATTCATTATAAATGCTTTATTACCTGTAGTTATTATAAAGTGCTTGTTCTTATGTTATTAATTTGATGACTGACTAAAGGTGATCCATGACAGAGGAAAATATACGTGAGCTAGGCTATATTCAACAACATAGGCCTTCATTCGATCCTGTGGCAAAATATAACGTTTGAAAAAAGGGAGCTACTTATTCATTTACAGACCAGTAAACACTGTTTATTACTATCTAGTTACTTATTAAAATAATTAGCTCCTAAGAATCATATTCTTGGTGTGCCACACAGTGCTGTGATTTATAGTTTGTGGTGTTGTTTTGAAAAAGTAGAATGGGAGATAAAGATATAGGAGGATGTGTGGAGGAGAGGAGCTGTTTCCCGCGGACAACTCATCGGAGCTTGGCGTCTCTCCAGAGCCACGCAGGGGCGGCGGAGTACAGCGGGAGTCTGAGCGCGAAGCACACATTGTGCACCGCGGGACCCCACCAGCCCCGGCTCGAAGGCACAACTCTCAAGGACATCGAGAACTGGGGCAGAGAACTTCCTAGCTTCACACTGCTACAGTAGTGCAGGATGCGGGATGGAGAGAGAGAGAGAGCGAGAGAGAGAACGAGAGAGAGAGCGAGGGAGAGAGAGAGAGAGACAAAGAGAGAGAGAAAGAAAGAGAGAGAGAAAGAGAGAGAGAAAGAGAGCTAGAGTGAGAGAGAGAGTTTCCAAACTGTTTTTCCTTTATTGATGATAGACCATAGGAGATATGCATGGTTTCTGGATCTATTGACCAGTAACTCCTATCTGAGACATTGTCTCTTAGGGATCCGGTCCCGTTATCGGGATCAAATTCGGCAACATCCGGTGTAGTTGGAGCGCACCAAATTCAAATGTCAAAATCGTAATATTAAACATTCATGAACATACAAGTGTCTTACATAATTTAAAAGCTTAACTTCTTGTTAATCCAACCACGTTGTCAGATTTCAAAAAGGCTTTACTGCAAAAACATACCATGCGATTATCTGAGGACAGCGCCCCACATCAAAATACCTTTTCAAACCAGCACAGGCGTCACAAAAATCACAAATAGTGATAAAATAAATCACTTACCTTTGAAGATCTTCCTCGGTTTGCAATATTAAGGGTCCCAGCTACACAATGAATGGTTGTTTTGTTAGATAAAGTCCTTCTTTATATCCAAAAAAGTATTTTTAGTAGGCACCATTGATTTCAGTAATCCACTTGTTCAACATGCATACAAACAAATCCAAAAAGTTACCGGTAAAGTTCGTTCAAATAAGTCAAACAATGATTCTAATTAATCCACAGGTACTCTGATATCTAAATAAATGATAAAATTTAAGACAGAGAATAGTATGTTCAATAGGGAAGATAAATAATGAAGAGCACACACCTCATTCACGCACTCAACAAGACTACTTTTATAATGAGGGACACCTTGGATAAACTACAACTACTTGTTAGCTTTTCAAGAAACAAGCCTGAAACCCTGTCTAAAGACTGTTGACATCTAGTGGAAGCCATGGGAATTGCAATCTGGGTCCTATTTATTTTTATATCCCATAGGCTAGCATTGAAATGGCCTGTGACCTCAAAAAAAAAGAATCCGTATGGATTTTCCTCGGGTGTTTGCCTGCCATATCAGTTCTGTTATACTCACAGATATTACTTTAACAGTTTTAGAAACTACAGAGTGTTTTCTATCCAATGCTACCAATTATATGCATATCCTAGCTTCTGGGCCTGAGTAACAGACAGTTTACTTTGGGCACGTCAGTCATCCGAACTTCCGAACACCGCCCCCTAGCCCTAGGTTTAATGACACTTGATGAAATATATGTCTTGAGTCTAATTTTGCCTAATAGATCATATAATAGTCCCCTCATTTCTTATTATTATGCAGTCTAGACACAAAGCTGTGTGTGTGTGTGTGTGCTTGCTTACCTGTGTGTATTTAACTAGGCTCTGAACTCAGTCATATCAAATAACTCATTTGTTGTATAATATCCCAATGAGTGGTTTAGTTTGGGATCAATTTCTCTTCTTGTTTATTCCTGCTTTTCATGTCTTTTACAGACAAATAAGAATATCATCTGAAAATGTAAATTACAGCATAATGTTTTACTTACTACTTAGCCAATGCATGACTATAGTTTTCACAACTTGACAACTTCCAAAAACACGAGTGTTTGTAATGCGCTAACACATTTGTGTACTTCCATGGCTTTAAGAAGTTAGATTTTTCTCTAGAGTTCAGGATTCATGGCAACCTTCCAGGACACATATTACACCAGTGAAGAAGTCATGCATACCTCTAGAATATTCTCCCTGTATGAAGACTTACTTGACCTATTACTTTGACTTTTTAGTTGACCAAAAGGGCCTCAATGGTGCATCTCCTGCAAACTCTGTTCTGGACGGTTTTCTTGACTTCAATTCAGGTGGTCATCGTAAGTGCTCTTCATAAGAAATTCTCTTCATCCCTGTATGAAGAGAGAGGCCTATTTGATGACATTTCAAATAGACACTACACTGATAAACAGAAACAAGATCCAATGGTACAGAGGTGCTTTAATTCTAAAGGGCCCAGCCCAGCCATGGACACCGTGTTCTCCCTCCTCCTCACCCCCTTTCCCCCTCCCTCCTCCCCCCTCTCAGGAGCACGTTGTCAGTGGGTCAGCAGCCGCTCTCTCTCCTCATCACAGGGAGCTGAACCACACTGTGCCGAGATGGAGTACCCCCAACCAGACAGAGTACCCCGACCAGACCTGGCCACATCGACCCATGCTACCAACCTGGCCCTCTAATGGAAGTCCTGGGCATCCAGATGCCTCTCCCCGTCCCTCTGGCCCAAACGGGGGCATCAAGTAGGGCTCTACTCATCATCCTGACCAGCGGGCCCCCTCTACCCTCCTCAACCCCCCTTCCTTCTCCCCAGGCCAGCCTTTTTGGGAACATTGCGGGCAGATGTGTCCAGATGAGTACGTTCTAATTTCTTAGCCAGGTTAATGCTCAGCCAGAGGCCCTGGAGGATCGATAGCTTTATGTCCCTAAAACGCCGGCATGGCGAGAGGCGACTCACAGGGCGCTTTTAATATCGCCAGCGTCCCAGTGTGTCCCAGTGAGGACTGGGCCATATCGATCATGCCACACTGGAAATACGTGCGCCTTCTGGGGAAGGATCTATTTGTGTCACCCTGGGCTGAGATGGAGGCTCTGCTGGAGGAGGAGAGAGCCCAGCCAATGGAGGATGCCAAAAACATCAAAACAGCCATGTTTACAGATTACCCAAAGGGAAAGCAAATTACTGCAATTATGCAGGCTGTGGGAATACTGATATCAACATACCTGCTATTTCTCCCAGAGACACAACTTTTATGAGAGGAGAACACAAACAAAAACAGCACACTGTTCATTTGATTTGACGGCTAAACTGCAACAAACATGGTGGTTGGTTTTAACTAAGTGAAGCCCCACATGTCATATGTATTGAAATGAATCATTTGTTGTTGGAGATCACACGGTTGTGCACACTAAGTTCAACTCACTAACACACATTTCAGTTGATTTACTGGTAAACATCATTGTTAAGCCGCCATGCATTTCGGTATATTGGATATGTTTTTTGATCATTTTCCAGGAATAATGATGTATATAGATACTTTATTTACTACTGCAATTCCTATCTTTTCCCAGGCAGTGCCAACTGATCACCAATGAAACACCCTAACATGCTTCCCAGAAAATGTGACAGATCTATCATTGTAATATTCATCTGTTCATACAGAATGCATTTCCACATGATGGGCCTTTGTTGTGGGTTGTGTGTGTGCCATATTCATGACACAGACCATAATAGTCTAAATCCTCTTCTGTTCCCCTGAGAGACCACAGAGGACAATGTCATGTCCAATTATCTGGCTACACTATAGAGATAAATCACAACTCATGTCAAGAGGCTACAATCTACGCTACACACATGCACATACGCACACGTGCACTCTCACCAAGGCCAGGTTGTAGAGGACAACAGATATTAACATTGATAGAACACATTCTCCTGAGGTGCTCCCAGGTCATGTATGGATTGGACAGGCAGATTGGATTGGCTGTGCTTTTTTTTTAAAGATAAATTGACATAGACGATTTCGAGGAGCTCTACCGTTAGAGAGATCGAAATTGTTTGAGCAAAATGTGCTATGTTTATTGATTTTTGTGATGGCATGTAGGTATTTAAATTTATGGCAGATCAGGAATACAATGTCCTCGTAATTGAGTCAGAATAATCACTAGATGTGCTTCCAGGTCATAAAGTTCACAACCACCTGATATTCAGAGTCTAACAGCAAAATCCACTAAACTATCATAACAGTACCTAGCCAACAAATCAATCAATGTTTGTCTCTCCTCGTCGTGCTGTTTGGTTTGTGATAGCTGCTCGTGGTTGGGTGGGTGGACTCTATGAAGGGTAGGCTACCTTAGCTGCGCACAACCTAGTGCCATCTCACCCTGAAGTGGTGCAGAGCTTCGGCCCAATAAAGCAGGCTGCCTCCCCAGGGCCCCTCCCTCAAGCCTCCAGTCAACGCTTGTTTTTGCACCATTTATTTACTGTGACACATCTCCAATTAAACTGTGGAGGCTGCTGCATTTCCTCCATAACTACCTCTTATTCCTCCCCATAGACTTTCTGTCACACTGAGAGAGGGATGGAAGGTGGGAGAGAGAGAGAGAGAGAGAGAGATGGAGAGAGAGAGGGATGGAGAGAGAGAGAGAGATCACATCTTGCCTGCCAGCTATATGATCAAATAGTCATTTTCCCCTCAGTGGTTAGAAGCCTCGCCTGAAAGGTGCCTTGAATTATAATTATCAAAATATTGAACAAGATAATCTTCTGAAATAATACTGTCAACTTGACACCTGAGAAGACACTGCATATACACTGAACAAAACATGTAAAGTGTTGGTCCCATGTCTCATGAGCTGAAACAAAATATCCCAGAAAATGTCCATAGGTAGAAAAAGCCTATTTCTCTCAAATTCTGTGCACAAATTTGTTTACATCCCTGTTAGTGAGCATTTATCTTTTGCCAAGATAATCCATCCACCTAACAGGTGTGGTATATCAATAAGCTGGCATGCTGACTGCAGGAATGTCCATCAAAGCTATTGCCAGAGAAGTGAATGTTCAATTCTCTACCATAAGCCGCCTACAACATTGTTTTAGGGAATTTGGGAGTACATCCTACCAGTCTCACAACCGCAGACCACGTGTATGGCGTTGTGTGGGCGAGCGGTTTGCTAATGTCAACATTGTGAACAGAGTGCCCCATGGTGCTGGTGGGGTCATGAAATGGGTAGGCATAAGCTACGGACAACGAACACAATTGTATTTTATTGATGGCAATTTGAATGCACAGAGATACCGTGTTGAAATCCTGAGGCCCATTGTGGTGCCATTCATCCACCGCCATCACCGCTCACGGCGGTGGATGAATGGCACGACAATGGGCCTTAGGATTTCATCACGGTATCTCATGTTTCAGCATGATAATGCACGGCCACATGTCGCAAGTATCTGTACACAATTCCTGGAAGCGTAAAATGTCCCAGTTCTTCCATGGCCTGCATACTCAACAGACATGTCACCCATTGAGCATGTTTGGGATGCTCTGGAATAGGGCTGTGGTGGTCATAAAATTTTGTCAGCCGGTGAATGTCAAGCAAATAATTGCCGGTCTCACGGTAATTGACCGTTAATTAACATAAGAACATTTAGCATCTCCTGGCTACCACGCATAGCCTACACGCCACTGATGCAGACCTTTGGAACATCTACATTTTAAAAAGTCGAATAAATCCATGTAATATAACCTACACCATCACAATAAATCCATTATTTATTTTACACAGGTCTAAAGAAAATGATATGAAGAAAATGTAGTCTATTTCAGAAGAACAGAATAGCATAGTCTGAGTTGTCCTTACGTTAGGCCCTGTCTATGCCATCTGGCTCTGGGCTACACTAGTTCATTTAGCAGACAGGATTTGCTTAGAATTCCATGCCATTATTTTATAGTATGAAGAATACAATTGAACATAGCTGAATAAAATGGAATGGATATTTTCTCCAAATGATTTGAGGGAGTGTGCACATGCACCTATTCTGTGTTGAGCGGTTAACAAAGAAACAGGTACTCCTATATGCTTAATTTAAAGTTATTAATGTAACTTTAGTTGTGATTCAAACGTTGGGCTATATGTTTGGATGTTTAATACATTCTAAGGCTGCATGATGAGACTCTAATGATGATTTGAAAAAAGTTGCATGGAAGGCATGAGCTCTGCTTTGTTTTTTGTGCAGGCTGTACACACTTCATCAGTCTCTCATTCACAATTTGACAAGCACTTGACAATGCCTCAGATTTCCCGGCTGCATCCCCTTTGTACACCTTCTAAAAAAATCCATGCCTTTTGCGGCCAGTGGCCGTTGTGCCCATGGGCTGAATACAATAGTTATTATTCCATTCTCCCAGCTGTGTGCTAAAGCTCCTCTCACGCACATGGCTCTCAGTCACATGATTGGGTCTTTCTCACGGGCTACAAGTGAAGACAGACACATTGGGGATGCAACTGTGTGTGTTCTTATCCAATTCAGAGGTGCAAGATATTGGAAGAACTGTCCACATTTACTTTTCGTCAGCCAACAAGATGAGTAGGCCTAACGAACAGCAAAAGCACTAGCCTATGTCAATCTACTATCCCCCATAGTACAAAAGTCAACCTATTCTGTTCTGTTCTGTGTGAGAAATAAATATTCCAAACATAGTCTGGGACAGTTGTGGGATGCGATAGATCCCAAATTAATACAACCACTAGCATAAAAAAAACAGTTTTAAGCAATGAGCCTGACGCAACAGATGAGAACGTTTAGCTTAAAATGTTGATAAACTATTAGGATATTTCTTCACATTATAAGCGCAGCAATGTACACACGGCAGTAGGCTATAGGCATGTATGTTCTATTAGCAGGAAAACACCATTCTCAAAAGTTGCCATAAATGCGATTATGCACGTAATGCTTTCATTATAAAGCTGCATTTTTATTGTGAAAATTATCTTCCCCAAAACTTGAAACTCACGTGCTTCATATGTATGCCAGTTAGGCTCTACACACAATGTAAAGCGAATTAAAGTGCTTAATTTTAAGAAGTTATTTGGCCACTTTAGTTGTGAAACATAAAGGCCTATGGGCTACATGAGGTGTGCAACTATGATTGAAAAAGGTCACACAAAGAAAAGGCATGCACTGTTTGGCTTAAACTGGGCATCATTCACATCATTCACAAGATAATTGTGTAGTTTAGAGTAATTATCGAGGTTAGCTAGCCAGCTATTTTCATCCGCCGCGCCGCGCCACCGTTCTCCTACTTAGTCAACAACTGCTAGCTAGCTAGCCAACTTCTACCGACTAGCAGCACTGTAGAAACTAATACATTACAACGGAACGATTTGATTAGCGTTGTGTTAGCTAGCTACATAGTTGTCTTTGCTGTCTTTGTATCTAAGATAATTGTGTAGTTTAGAGTAATTATCGAGGTTAGCTAGCCAGGTTAGCTAGTGTTAGCTAGCTACATAGTTGCCTTTGTATCCTGATAAGGTGTAGCACTGAAACTATCGAGGTTACCTAGCCAGCTAAATGACTGTATCATAGTCATTTTAGTCAATAAGTTGTCTTTGTCATAGTTTGTCATAGTTTGATAATTGTGTAGTTTAGAGTAATTATCGAGGTTAACTGGCCAGCTATTTTCATCCCCCACGACACCATTTCCAAACCTAGCCAACTATTACCGACGAGCAGCAATGTAGAAACTAAATACATTACAAAGGAACGTCTTGAATAGTGTTATGTTAGCTAGCTACATAGTGCCTTTGTATCATGATAAGGTGTAGTACTGAAACTATCGAGGTTACCTAGCCAGCTACACTTTCAAACAAAGTCAACAACGCAGCCACTGCTAGCTAGCCTACTTCACCAGCCAGCAGTACTGTATCATTTTAATCATTTTAGTCAATAAGATTTTTGCAACGTAAGCTTAACTTTCTGAACATTCAGACGTGTAGTCCACTTGTCATTCCAATCTCCTTTGCATGAGCGTAGCCTCTTCTGTAGCCTGTCAACTATGTGTCTGTCTATCCCTGTTCTCTCCCCTCTGCACAGGCCATACAAACGCTTCACACCGCGTGGCCGCTGCCACTCTAACCTGATGGTCCCAGCGCGCACGACCCACGTGGAGTTCCAGGTCTCCGGCAGCCTCTGGAACTGCCGGTCTGCGGCCAACAAGGCAGAGTTCATCTCAGCCTATGCTACCCTCCAGTCCCTCAACTTCTTGGCGCTGACGGAAACATCGATTACCACAGATAACACTGCTACTCCTACTGCTCTCTCCTCGTCTGCCCACGTGTTCTCGCACACCCCGAGAGCTTCTGGTCAGCGGGGTGGTGGCACTGGGATCCTCATCTCTCCCAAGTGGACATTCTCTCTTTCTCCCCTGACCCATCTGTCTATCGCCTCCTTTGAATTCCATGCTGTCACAGTTACCAGCCCTTTCAAGCTTAACATCCTTATCATTTATCGCCCTCCAGGTTCCCTTGGAGAGTTCATCAATGAGCTTGACGCCTTGATAAGTTCCTTTCCTGAGGATGGCTCACCTCTCACAGTTCTGGGTGACTTTAACCTCCCCATGTCTACCTTTGACTCATTCCTCTCTGCCTCCTTCATTCCACTCCTCTCCTCTTTTGACCTCACCCTCTCACCTTCCCCCCCTACTCACAAGGCAGGCAATACGCTTGACCTCATCTTTACTAGATGCTGTTCTTCCACTAATCTCATTGCAACTCCCCTCCAAGTCTCCGACCACTACCTTGTATCCTTTCCCTCTCGCTCTCATCCAACACTTCTCACTCTGCCCCTACTCGGATGGTATTGCGCCGTCCCAACCTTCGCTCTCTCTCTCCCGCTACTCTCTCCTCTTCCATCCTATCATCTCTTCCCTCTGCTCAAACCTTCTCCAACCTATCTCCTGATTCTGCCTCCTCAACCCTCCTCTCCTCCCTTTCTGCATCCATTGACTCTCTATGTCCCCTATCCTCCAGGCCGGCTCGGTCCTCCCCTCCTGCTCCGTGGCTCGACGACTCATTGCGAGCTCACAGAACAGGGCTCCGGGCAGCCGAGCGGAAATGGAGGAAAACTCGCCTCCCTGCGGACCTGGCATCCTTTCACTCCCTCCTCTCTACATTTTCCTCTTCTCTCTCTGCTGCTAAAGCCACTTTCTACCACTCTAAATTCCAAGCATCTGCCTCTAACCCTAGGAAGCTCTTTGCCACCTTCTCCTCCCTCCTGAATCCTCCTCCCCCTCTCCCCTCCTCCCTCACTGCGGATGACTTCGTCAACCATTTTGAAAAAAAGGTCGACAACATCCGATCCTCGTTTGCTAAGTCAAACGACACCGCTGGTCCTGCTCACACTGCCCTACCCTGTGCTTTGACCTCTTTCTCCCCTCTCTCTCCAGATTAAATCTTGTGTCTTGTGACGGCCGGCCGCCCAACAACCTGCCCACTTGACCCTATCCCCTCCTCTCTTCTCCAGACCATTTCCGGAGACCTTCTCCCTTACCTCACCTCGCTCATCAACTCATCCTTGACCGCTGGCTACGTCCCTTCCGTCTTCAAGAGAGCGAGAGTTGCACCCCTTCTGAAAAAACCTACACTCAATCCCTCCGATGTCAACAACTACAGACCAGTATCCCTTCTTTCTTTTCTCTCCAAAACTCTTGAACGTGCCGTCCTTGGCCAGCTCTCCTGCTATCTCTCTCAGAATGACCTTCTTGATCCAAATCAGTCAGGTTTCAAGACTGGTCATTCAACTGAGACTGCTCTTCTCTGTGTCACGGAGGCTCTCCGCACTGCTAAAGCTAACTCTCTCTCCTCTGCTCTCATCCTTCTAGACCTATCTGCTGCCTTTGATACTGTGAACCATCAGATCCTCCTCTCCACCCTCTCCGAGTTGGGCATCTCCGGCGCGGCCCACGCTTGGATTGCGTCCTACCTGACAGGTCGCTCCTACCAGGTGGCGTGGCGAGAATCTGTCTCCGCACCACGTGCTCTCACCACTGGTGTCCCCCAGGGCTCTGTTCTAGGCCCTCTCCTATTCTCGCTATACACCAAGTCACTTGGCTCTGTCATATCCTCACATGATCTCTCCTATCATTGCTATGCAGACGACACACAATTAATCTTCTCCTTTCCCCCTTCTGATAACCAGGTGGCGAATCGCATCTCTGCATGTCTGGCAGACATATCAGTGTGGATGACGGATCACCACCTCAAGCTGAACCTCGGCAAGACAGAGCTGCTCTTCCTCCCGGGGAAGGACTGCCCGTTCCATGATCTCGCCATCACGGTTGACAACTCCATTGTGTCCTCCTCCCAGAGTGCTAAGAACCTTGGTGTGACCCTGGACAACACCCTGTCGTTCTCCACTAACATCAAGGCGGTGACCCGATCTGTAGGTTCATGCTCTACAACATTTGCAGAGTACGACCCTGCCTCACACAGGAAGCGGCGCAGGTCCTAATCCAGGCACTTGTCATCTCCCGTCTGGATTACTGCAACTCGCTGTTGGCTGGGCTCCCTGCCTGTGCCATTAAACCCCTACAACTCATCCAGAACGCCGCAGCCCGTCTGGTGTTCAACGTTCCCAAGTTCTCTCACGTCACCCCGCTCCTCCGCTCTCTCCACTGGCTTCCAGTTGAAGCTCGCATCCGCTACAAGACCATGGTGCTTGCCTACGGAGCTGTGAGGGGAACGGCACCTCCGTACCTTCAGGCTCTGATCAGGCCCTACACCCAAACAAGGGCCCTGCGTTCATCCACCTCTGGCCTGCTCGCCTCCCTACCTCTGAGGAAGCACAGTTTCCGCTCAGCCCAGTCAAAACTGTTCGCTGCTCTGGCACCCCAATGGTGGAACAAGCTCCCTCACAACGCCAGGACAGCGGAGTCAATCACCACCTTCCGGAGACACCTGAAACCCCACCTCTTTAAGGAATACCTAGGATAGGATAAAGTAATCCTTCTAACCCCCCCCCTTTAAAAGATTTAGATGCACTATTGTAAAGTGGTTGTTCCACTGGATATCATAAGGTGAATGCACCAATTTGTAAGTCGCTCTGGATGAGCGTCTGCTAAATGACTTAAATGTAAATGTAAATGTAAGTGCTAGGCTAATATTGACCCATCACACTATTCTTCATTTAATCTTGTCTTTACAAATACTAAATAATGTATGTGTGAAATGTGTTTTGATTTAGAATAGACCATTATCATGCACCTGTCTCGAAACAGGGGCAACGGAAAAAAATATGTCATCTATGCACTTAAATGGAGGACGCGTTTCAGTGATTACTTTTCAGGCCAGCCAGGTAAGCTGTTGTAAAGAGAAGCAATGTGCTTAACATTAGGAAAGTTGAGAAATAAATATAGTAGGCCTAGCCTATAGAAAGCTGATGGGATCCTCCTCTTTTTAATAGAGGTCATCACTCTGTTTTCTAAAGCAAGTGCATAGCTTATAGAAATGTTGCACAACAATAGCTCATGGGCACCCATGAAGTGTTTGATCAAATCAAATCAAATCAAATGTATTTATATAGATCTTCTTACATCAGCTGATATCTCAAAGTGCTGTACAGAAACCCAGCCTAAAACCCCAAACAGCAAGCAATGCAGGTGTAGAAGCACGGTGGCTAGGAAAAACTCCCTACAAAGGCCAAAACCTAGGAACAAACCTAGAGAGGAACCAGGCTATGAGGGGTGGCCAGTCCTCTTCTGGCTGTGCCGGGTGGAGATTATAACAGCACATGGCAAAGATGTTCAAATGTTCATAAATGACCAGCATGGCCAAATAATAATAATCATAGTAGTTGTCGAGGGTGCAACAAGTCAGTAACACAAGAGTAAGTGTCAGTTGGCTTTTTCATAGCAGATCTTTGAGAGTATCTCTACCGCTCCTGCTGTCTCTAGAGAGTTGAAAACAGCAGGTCTGGGACAGATAGCACGTCCGGTGAACAGGTCAGGGTTCCAGCAGATATATTTGCATTGATGTCAGAGTGATTAGAGGGACAATAGAGTGCTGGCTACCAGGCATTTAGCAAGTTTGGTAGACTACTAATGACCATCAGCAGCATCCCGCCAATATCCAGCAACTTCGCACAGACATTAAAGAGGAGTGGGACAACATTCCAGAGAACACAATCAACAGTCTGATCAACTCTATGCGAAGGAGATGTGTCTAGCTGCATCAGGCAAATGGTGGTCACACCAGATACAGACTGGTTTTCTGATCCATGCCCCTACTTTTGTTTTAAGGTATATGTGACAAACAGATGCATATCTGCATTCCCTGTCATGTGCAATCCATAGATTAGGGCCTAATGAAAGTATTTCAGTTGATTTATTTCCTTAATTGAACTGTAACTCAGTAAAATTCTTTGAAATTGTTGCATGTTGCATTTATATTTTTGGTCAGTAGTATTTGTCCTCATTTATACCTCTTGCCTTATAGTCCATGGATGAAAAGGTACTGAATTAACATTTATGATTAATCAAATGATATCTTTACTTCATGTCAACAACAAGCGTGCTACTGCTAATTAGTGCTAAATGTAAGGGGCACTCTTGCCATACATAATTTACATATATGGATTACCAACTGGACTCTTAGAATAAAGGGTTCCAAAATGTTTCGTTGGCTGTCCCCAACTGAGAACCCTTTTAGGTTCCAGTTAGAACTATTTTGGGTTCCATGTAGGACCCTCTTGGGAAATTGATCTACATAGAACCCAATCGGGTTCTACCTGGAACCAAAAGGTTTCTATCTGGAACAAAAAGGGTTCCTCAAACTGTTAACCTATGGTGACAGCTGAAGAACCCCTTTAGGTGCTAGATAACATCTTATTTTTTAAGTGTGGGGTCATTTTGACCCCAAGAAGAAACTGTTAGAAAAATCAACAATCATAGCATAACAGAAACGTAATGCTAATGAAAACATCATTAGGCATGGAAATAATGTCATCTGACATTTTTTTTAAAAGAAGCAAAACAGACTTATTTTTAGCAACATTTCAAATAATTTGCATATTCTGTCAAAAGAAAATATATGCTACATTTTTCCCTTATATAATGTGCAGCTTTTTTCCAAAGGACAATCCCCATTAGTAACAAAAAGCAGATTTACTATAATTTGATTGTAGTATCATTTAGTATTTTTTCTTCATATTTATGCAGTAAAAGCGACTACCATTTAAAGAGCCAGTTCACAGTTGAAGTCGGAAGTTTACATACACTTAGGTTGGAGTCATTAAAACTCGTTTTTCAACCACTCCACAAATGTATTGTTAAAACCTGTTGAGGCCAGGGGGCAGGATCTTATCCCGGTATTGGGATTCATTGTCATGTGACCATGGCGGGGAATTCAAAACTGCAAGAGTAATCATTTCAAATAATCAAATAATCAACTATTTTCCTCCATTTGAAAGATATATCTCCTAAATCTAACCACGCTGTCCGATTTTCAGAGGCTTTACGGAGAATGCATAAAGTTAGGTTATGTGAGGAGAGTACATTGACAATAGCTGCGTGTAATGTTTAGCCAATTCAAAGAAGGGCATCAACAGACAGAAAACTAGCTAGAATTATGCACTTACCTTTGACAATCTGCATCAGATGACACTCATAGGACATTATGTTAGACAATACATGCATTTTTAGTTCCATCAAGTTCATATTTATATCCAAAAACAGCATTTACAGTCGCGGTGAAATTCAGAATTTTTTTCGGCTCGAATGCTCCCAGTGAATCCAGCATTACAAATCACGGAATTACTATTCGAAAACATTGGTAAATTATAATATTGTCATTCAAAGAATAATATATTATCATCTCGTAATTGCTACCGAATGGCCAGATCTCAAAATAACTTTACTGGGAAATCACATTTTGCTATAAACTGGGTACTATGCTAACAACATAAGCTAAGCTATAAGCTAAGCTAAACCGTTAGCATTAGCATCATCTAATATCGATAATAACATTCTAAATATCCCCTTACCTTTGATTATCTCCATCAGAAGGCGCTGCCAGCGATCCCAGGTCCAGAACAAATGTGGTTTCTTTTGACAAAGTTCATAATTTATGTCCAAATAGTTAGCGTTCAGTAGGCTCCCACAAAATGAGGTGGGCAGTGTAAAGTCACGCCGAAAAGCTAAAAAAAACCTAGTAAATAATCTATTTATGTTTGTTCAAACATGTCAAACGTTGTTTAGCATTAATCTTTTGGTCCATTTTTAACATGAAACATCAGTAATATTTTCACACAACCTATCAAGTGTCTAGAATAAACGATTATGACAAAGACACTCTTCTCAGATTCATGCGCAGGCGCAAAAAATGAAGTGATGACGTGTCAACTTGTAAGCTTTCTAATTCGGTCTGTATTCATGACAGATGCTTCCAACAACTTTATAAAGATCGTTGACATCTAGTGGAAGCAGTAGGAGTTGCGAACTGAATCCTTTCTCACTGTGGTATCTGTAAAACAATGACACTAAATAGTACAGTCACAAAATTCTCATTTTTTTTAATCTATTTTTCACAGGTTTTTGCCTGCAATATGAGTTTTGTTATACTTACAGACACCATTCAAACTGTTTTAGAAAATTCAGAGTGTTTTCTATCCGAATGTGTTAATAATATGCATATCCTAGCTTCTGAGTTGGTGTAGGAGGCAGTTAAAAATGGGCACATATTTTTTTCAAAATTCTCAATACTACCCCCGTGGCCCGTAGAGGTTTTTCAACCACTCCAAAAAACTCTTGATGACAAACTATAATTTTGGCAAGTCGGTTAGGACATCTACTTTGTGCATGACACAAGTTGACACAATTTTTCCAACAATTGTTAACAGACAGATTATTTCACTTATAATTCACTGTATCACAATTCCAGTGGGTCAGACGTTTACATACACTAAGTTGACTGTGCCTTTAAACAGCTTGGAAAATTCCAGAAAATTATGTCATGGCTTTAGAAGCTTCTGATAGGCCAATTGACATCATTTGAGTCAATTGGAGGTGTACCTGTGGATGTATTTCAAGGCCTACCTTCAAACTCAGTGCCTCGTTGCTTGACATCATGGGAAAATGAAAAGAAATCCGCCAAGACCTCAGAAAAAAAATTGTGGGACTCCACAAGTCTGGTTCATCCTTGGGAGCAATTTCCAAACGCCTCAAGGTACCACGTTCATCTGTACAAACAATAGAATGCAAGTATAAACACCATGGGAGCATGCAGCCGTCATACCGCTCAGGAAGGAGACGCATTTTGTCTCCTAGAGATGAACGTACTTTGGCGCGAAAAGTGCAAATCAATCCCAGAACAACAGCAAAGGAACTTGTGAAGATGCTGGAGGAAACAGGTACCAAAGTATTTATATCCACAGTAAAACGAGTCCTATATCGACATAACCTGAAAGGCCGCTCAGCAAGGAAGAAGCCACTGCTCCAAAACCGCCATAAAAAAGCCAGACTACAGTTTGCAACTGCACATGGGCACAAAGATCATACTTTTTGGAGAAATGTCCTCTGGTCTGATGAAACAAAAATAGAACTGTTTAGCCATAATGACCATTGTTATGTTTGGAGGAAAAAGGGGGAGGCTTGCAAGCCGAAGAACGCCATCCCAACCGTGAAGCACGGGGGTGGCAGCATCATGTTGTGGGGGTGCTTTGCTGCAGGAGGGACTGGTGCACTTCACAAAATAGATGGCATCATGAGTTAGGAAAAATTATGTGGATATTTTGAAGCAACATCTCAAGACAGTCAGGAAGCTAATGGGTCTTCCAAATGGACAATATACCCCAAGCATACTTCCAAAGTTGTGGCAAAATGGCTTAAGGACAACAAAGTCAAGGTATTGGAGTGGCCATCACAAAGCCTTGACCTCAATCCTATAGAAAATGTGTGGGCAGAACTGAAAAAGTGTGTGTGAGCAAGGAGGCCTACAATCCTGACTCAGTTACACCAGCTCTGTCAGGAGGAATGGGCCAAAATTCACCCAACTTATTGTGGGAAGCTTGTGAAAGGCTACCCGAAACGTTTGACCCAAGTTAAACAATTTTAGGGCAATGCTACCAAATACTAATTGAGTGTATGTAAACTTCTGACCCACTGGGAATGTGATGAAAGAAATAAAAGCTGAAATAAATCATTCTCTCTATTATTCTGTCATTTCACATTCTTAAAATAAAGTGATTATACCTAACTGACCTAAGACAGGGAATGTTTACTAGGATTAAATGTCAGGAATTGTGAAAAACTGAGTTTAAATGTATTTGGCTGAGGTGTATGTAAACTTCCGACTTCAACTGTACTTAATTGTATTGCCAAAAAGTGATTAATCCATGAATCCTGAGAGACATTGACCAAAAATCCACTCTCAGGATATGTTTAACTAAATACTTTGTCTCCAGAGCAACCTTGACTCAAATAAATACTTTTTTAGATTTGCCCTAGAATAACAAATACATCTCTCTGTGTATTTAGATCATATTTGAGTTTTGTATTGCAGTTCTGTCAAGTATGTCTACCATTGCCAATTTTTTTATATACACAAAAATAATGTATTTTTTGTTTTGTGCAGTCCTACGATACGGGGTATAGAAAAGTACAATCACTGGGAGCTATATCTCTGCACATGATCTGTCTATCTGTTCCAAACTACTCATACAGATCTCCATACACCCTCTGGTGGTATGGATAAATAGGTTATACACCAAGTGTCTGAACATTAGGACTAAATTCCTAATATTGAGTTGCACCCCCTTTTGCCCTCAAAACTGCCTCAATTTGTCCGGAAATGGACTCTACAAGGTGTCGAAAGCGTTCCACAGGGATGCTGGCCCATGTTGACTACAATGCTTCACAGTTGTGTCAAGTTGGCTGGATACCCTTTGGGTGGTGGACCATTTTTGATACACACGGGAAACTGTTGGTGGTGAAAAACCCAACAGCATTGCAGTTCTTGACACACTCAAATCGGTGCGCCTGGCACCTACTACCATACCCAATTCAAAGGCACTTAAATATTTTGTCTTGCCCATTCACCCACTGAATGGCACACATACACAATCCATGTCTCAATTGTCTCAAAGCTTAAAAATCCTCCTCTCCATCTACACTGATTGAAGTGGATTTATAAAGAAACATCAATAAGGGATCATAGTTTTCACCTGGATTCAACTGGTCAGTCTATATCATGGAAAGAGCAGGTGTTCTTAATGTTTTGTACACTCAATAATGATTTAGATTTATTAAGAACAAGTTGAGTGACAAAGTCATGAGAAATTGGAAGAATTGCTTGAACCACCTTTGGACTATGATTAAAAATATGCCCCTGGGTCAAAATGACCCATCGGTAGTTTGAGTCGTTGTTTCTTTCAAATTTGGACAAGAACCACTATCACCACTCGCTCCTGTCTGCCCTGCACGTGGCAGCCTTCTCATGGTTGTGAAATCTGCAGAATGACTCAAACACAGGGACTTTTATAGACAGCTCCATTGATATCACCCTCAATTCCAATTCCCTACACCTGGTGCTGAAAAAGAGGCCGCATTCAAAACAACCAACAATCCCATCCTGTTACATAAAGATTCACGGGGTCATACTCATCAAAAACACTATGTAAATCAAATGTGGACTAGTAAGGGGTTGCTTTCTCCCACTATCCTATTACGCTCAACAATTAGCAGTGACGTCTCCATCTTGCTGAATTGATGAGTGCCCAAAAGAGATCCCACAGTACAGGAGTATAAGGGAAGAGTCTTCCTCCAACCACATAATCCTCCTCCTCCCATCCCTTCACCCCCTCATCCCTGTGCACCCCGTGGCACCAGACACAGTCACAGGAGGAGTGACTTTGTCCGACCCCATTCCCGTCTGCGAGGGTGGCAGCTGCCAGGGAGGGCTGGTGGGGGAGCGCCCAAAACGTTGTGTCTGCCAAGCCAAGGGGCCAGGGGGAGCCCCAGTGGCAGCTGGGAAGGGTGGGGCAGCCAGCTGTGGAGCAGCAGGATGGTGCTGGGGTGACTGGGAGATGCCACCAGACCCTGAGCACTGCACATACATAAAGACACATAGGCTACATGCAGATCATTATAAAGGAGTGCAAACTAACACAAACAGGATTTCTCTATTTCTCTTAGTTTTTGAAACATCCATAAACATATTTACATTTTAGTAGACACTCATCCAAAACAACTTACAGGAGCACATAGGGTTAAGTGCATTGCTCAAGGGCACATAGGTGGATTTTTCACCTAGTCAGCTTGGTGATTGGAACCAGCGACCTTTCAGTTACTGGCCCAACGCTCTTAACCGCTAGCTTATCTAACACACAAACACATTATCATCAGCAACAGCAGGGCAAGGAAGGGCCACCATCTCCACACTCTGGTCACGTGTTCTGGCCACACATCTGGTGCACCATCTGTATCTCTCCCCCCTATGTGAGCTGAGAGGGAGAAAAAGGGGGAGAGAGGGGAGGTCATTTTGGGTGTAAATGTGCCCTGGACTTTTCCAGATACATCTGGACCAGACAGACTGAGTATGCAGGGTGTGGTGGGAGCGTATTGAACCTATACTGCCGATACAGTAAATACACCGATTCAGAACAAGGAACTCACAAAGCAATCTTACAATATTATCTGGCTATATCCATACATTTGGATTAGAGACATTTGAAAGACACTGTATAAAAATTCTAGCAATTTATTGTTGCAATTTTTCCAGAGTGACATACTGTACCATTTAACATCACAATGACACTTACAGTAACGACCCCATCATATTGGCTACAGGGTGCTGAATGAAAAACAAAACATTACAAGATATGTACTACAGTATACCAAGGTTAGTATTTTTGAGGCTGACTGAAAATCAATGATATACTTCTCTTCTCTGTAACATGTGCATGGTGTGTCCATGTAGTAATAGTCTATCAAGCCCAAGGTTTAATAGAATAACACAACTAAAGTCTGTACAAGCATAAGATGTTGCATGACATTAATGGAAATGTATCTCAAAGCCTCACAAGACACTCCCTCTGAGTGTTTTATGTAATATTGTACCTAACTCACATTCGGTTGGTGGTAACATACATGACACTTTGAATTACAAGTTTATTCTGGGGGAGAAATGGCTTACGTCATTGTAAAGAAGACTCCAGACTGAAAGAAGCTTATGTGGGACTGATTATACTGAATGTACAACTGAGTCTGATTGGACAGTCTGTGGTCAAAGCACTCCCTCAGACCCATAATGGGAATATTCAGTATGGACATAATGTTCATAAAGTTGCAAATAAAAAATGTTATGTATCAAGCAGACACTATTCTCCATCACATGGAACAGAGATCTGTGTCGGATGTACATTAAGACATATGTTTGGAATATCCCCCAACTGAATAAAGCTCTTAACCAGCTGTCCAAAAACAGAGCACACTGAAGCGCCAAGGCCATATTCTGACAACAGATACTGTAGATGCTACTAACTTTAACCTTTAGGAAAAGCAGGGGGCATTGGAAGCATTCAGGTGCCCTATTCATAAAGCGTCTCAGAGTAGGAGTGCTGATCTAGGGTCCATGTAGTCCTTCACATTGTGATCGCCAAAGAAAAACTGATCCCAATTCAGCTCTCCTAAATCAGACACTTTTGGAGTATGGGCTCTGCGCGGTTTTACACACATACAGTGCATTCGGAAAGTATTTACACACCTTCACTTTTTCCATATTTTGTAAGGTTACAGCCTTATTCTAAAATTGATTAAATAAAAAAAATCCTCAATCTGCACACAATACCCCATAATTAAAAAGTGAAAACAGGTTTTTAGAAATGTTTGCAAATTGATATTTTTTTTTTTACAGAAATACCTTATTTACATAACTACTCAGACCCTTTCCTATGAGACTCGAAATTGAGCTCAGGTGCATCCTGTTTCCATTGATCATCTTTGAGATGTTTCTACAACTTGGAGTCCACCTGTGGTAAATTCAATTGATTGGACATGATTTGGAAAGGCACACACCTGTCTATATAAAGGTCCCACAGTTGACAGTGCATGTCAGAGCAAAAACCAAGCCATAAGATAGAAGGAATTGTCCATAGAGCTCTGAGACAGGATTGTGTCAAAGCACAGATCTGGGGAAGGATACCAAAACATTTCTGCAGCATTGAAGGTCGCCAAGAACACAGTGGCCTCCATTCTTAAATGGAAGTTTGGAACCACCAAGACTCTTCCCAGAGCTGAGCAATCGGGAGAGAAGGGCCTTGGTCAGGGAGGTGACCATGAACCCAATGGTCATTCTGACAGAGCTCCAGAGTTCCTCTGTGGAGATGGGAGAATGTTCCAGGAGGACAACCATCTCTGCAGCTCTCCACCGAGCAGGCCTTTATGGTAGTGGTCAGAAGGAAGCCACTCCTCAGTAAAAGGCACGACAGCCCACTTGAAGTTGCCAAAAGGCACCTATAGGATTCAAGATTCTCTGGTCTGATGAAACCAAGATTGAACTCATTGGCCTGAATGCCAAGCTGGAAGAAACCTGGCAGCATCATGTCGGGATGTTTTTCACCAGCAGGGACTGGTAGACTAATCAGGATCGAGGGAAAGATGAATGGGGGAAAGATGAATGGAGCAAAGTACAGAGAGATCCTTGATGAAAACCTGCTCCAGAGCGATCAGGACCTCAATACTGGAGCAAAGGTTCACCTTCCAACAGGACAACAACCCTAAGCACAAGGACAAGACAACACAGGAGTGGATTCTGGACAAGTCTCTGAAAGCCTGGAGTTGAACCCGATCGAACATCTCTGGAGAGACCTGAAAATAGCTATGCAGCGACGCTCCCCATCCAACCTGACAGAGCTTGAGAGGATATGCAGAGAATAATCGGATAAACTCCCCAAATACATACCCAAGAAGACTCAAGGCCGTAATCACTGCCAAAGATGCTTCAACAAAGTACTGAGTAAAGGTTCTGAATACTTATGTCAATGTGATATTTCCATTGTGTAGATTGAGGGGGAAAAAACAATTTTATACGTTTTAGAATAAGGCTATAAAGTAACAAGATGTGGAAAAAGTCAGGGGTCTGAAAACTTTCCTGAATGCACTGTATCTCTCAAGTCAGAATTCAGCCCCACTCACAGGTCATGTTCTGGTTCTGCTGTCCAAAGAAATAATGTTTGAGCACTGATGCTTCAATACAGATGGGTGTTCTCTGTTTGTTTTTGAGGGCTCTCTATGTACAATCCATTCATAAAACCAAGGCATCCAATTTGTTCACCCCAAGCACATATTCTTTGTACAAGTCACTGAAGAAGCAAAGAGAATTCAGGGGGAACAAATAACAAACAAAATGGGGGATGAATACAATGTCATCACGACAACAAAAAAATACATCAATAGACAGTTAAAAAAACAAAAAATGATTCAACGATACTAGTCTCCAAATTCTTATACAAAGTTAGCTTAATCTAAAAAGCATAAAATAGATTTTTACATCATCACACACGTTGACCTTGACATGTACCATGGCCTAACAGAATTTTGTTTCAGATGCAAGATCTCCTCACGCCACCTCTGTCCCACCCCTCCCATTGGCATTATTGCTTCTTATGAACGGGGGGGCTATTGGATGGAGAAACATTGCACTACATGAGTGTGAAGTTCAGTTCTGTACAATTCTGTCTTGTTATATCCCAAAAATGAATGTAACTTGTTATTTTTGCCCATTTCACAATCTGCAGGGCTCTGTATAAGGCAGCTCTGTTTCGTTTTAAGGCATCACTGCTTTGAGACTAACACAGACCAGAAGCGAAGTGATGGAAGTGGACAAAATCATCTCATTATCAACATTAACAAAAATTACACTTTTCACATAAGGACCACAAAGTGTGTGTGTGTGTGTGCGTGTGTGTGCGTGTGTGTGCGAGAGAGAGAGAGGGTGTCTCAGTGAGCTGCAGCCGAGTTTAGAGGTTAGAGGTCAGAGCAGGGCTCTTGTTGACTGTCATGACCATCTCTCATTGCTGGTAATTTCCATATTGACCCTGTGGAGGAAGGAAGAAAGTACTGTAAATGGACACATCTGAATGACTTCTCATTCTGAACAAACAGGCATTTACTTGAGAAAAGCTCATATTTATATATCTAAATAGGATGCAAACAAGCACATCTGTGGTAGCTTTCAACCTTATGTTACAGATGCAGACTATTCCTGTTTGGCTGCATTGGCTGGATTTAACCAGCAGGTGGCAGCATGGCCTCAGAAAAGCTAATGAAAGGAGGGACGCAACTTCTTATTAGTATACTGTAGCATTAGGCAAAATGCTGCTCTGTGACTTGTGCATTTAATATGATAGGAGGGATATGTTTTTGTTGGTATTTTAAAGGTTCATTTCTAAACAGGGGTCGAAAGTGGCTGCTCTTTAGGAATACAATTGTCAGTAGTTACATATTTCAGATTTTCAGTTTCAATTTGACTATTACTTTGATCAAATACTATTTCTACACAGTGCATAATTATTAATAAATGACACAAAACATTTAAATGCAGGTAATTGCATGAAAAAAATATGGATATTAACCAAAGTACAGTGAGCTGTATTTTTTATGGATTTTGTCAATTCCAAACCATCTACATTTTCTCAAGTTCCCCTACAGATTGTGCTTGATATATTTGAAGACCTCAAGCATAAAGTTCGACCCCTGGTTACAAAAAGACGTAAAGAAATCAGATGTTTAAACAGAAGACAGGAGGAGAAACATAACAAATGCAGATCAAGGCTAGGCGAACAGGTCAAACGTCCAGATTTGACGTTGAGGTGACGTCTTCACAGCAACCATTACCTTTGCTTCTTACAGAGCTAGTCAGGGGTTCAAATCCCCGCGTCTTTATTTCCTCATGTGTCCCTGAATATTCAAAGATAAAGAATCAAAGTGTAGCTGTGGCCTCCGCAAAGGACCACAGAAAATACAGGGCAACACGTAGCTCTCCCCTCCCTGTCAACACTCCCAAAGGTCTATGTTATATTTAGGGAGGAGAGATTCTACATTACCCTGCTCTGCTCTGACTTGCTGTATTATTCAAGGCAATATATTATAAACTCTTTTCCACTCACAACTCAACTGTGAAGGCAGGTTTCTCCTAACAGAGGAGAACCATACTAAGCTGTAAGCTGGCTAAACACATCAAACCGTTTAAGGAATTATATATTAAACTCCCCATACAACGTCAGCATGCACAAGACACCCACTCCTCCCTGGTCTCTTGCTTATGGACACTCCATGAACCCTGGATAAACTAAATGTTATATCTCATCTTTAACTTCTATCCATCTTTAGCCAACATACAAGGACACAGTAAGACCTGCCTACTCATGGGCTCATGCTCACCTGGTCGTAGCCTGGGTATGGGCGTTGTTGCTGGGCCTGAGGGGGGCCGGGCTGGGGGCCCCGGTATGCCCCGTACTGCTGCCCCTGGCCCTGGGGGTAACCCTGGGGGTACTGGCCTGGAGCTCCCTGGGACGGACCTGGTGGACACACAGAGATCAAAGGTTATGGACGTCTGACTGAAATATTACATGAAGATACTGTTCTTCACACCAAATAGGTACACAACAACATTATTATAGACATTGTCTGTTCAATAACGTACAGTGTCTGGGAGCGTAACAACATGCTAGATTCCCAGATTTTGCTGATCGATGTCAATTATTATGACACGTCGTATTCTTGCACAATTGAGCGCTTCAGGGGAACTCACTTAGAGTCAATCCACCTCTATCTACCCATGAACACAGATCCACTGACAGGCAGACCGACAGAGGCATGGCAGAGAGAGAGACTAGTGGGTAGTATTAGTTGGGCCCTGGGCCATTCGTTGAAGTTTGGCTCCACACTAACACTGGCCTACTCTTCTCTGTAATGAGAGAGTCAGAGAGTCTGACTAACTGCAGCCGGAGCTGTAGCCAGCACCAGGGACGGGGCTGGGTGTTAAGTCGTCTAATGCAAGGAGACATCAAGGAGATTCCGTGGGCCTTCATTAGAGAAGCGGAGCCTCATTAAAAACCACTTCATCGGACAGCCTCTGAATACTACCGTTGCACTGGTGTTACCGTACCGCCGCATAGCGCCGTGCTATCAGGCATTCCAACGGCTGATCAGTGATAGGATGCCTGACTGACTGGGGCCAAGTCAAAAGAGAGCCACGCAACATCGTTAGGGCGCTCGTAATGCCAACGCCGCAAAGCTTAACTTAGAGGGGGCCCGCCTGCGAGAGTGAACGAGCGTGTGGCAGATGAAGCCTACCTCAGCCTCTGCCTCTCCACCAGCTCATTACTGACATGAGAGAAATGCCTCTGGCTGAGAGAGCGAGAGCTGACAGGATTTTAAAAACGAAGGGGCGAAGGCCCACTCGCACACACTGCCAAGGGCGATTACCCATAAGCCTGACCTTTCCTTTCTCTTTCACTCATTCTCTCGCACTCCATCTCTCACTTTCTATAACACAGTGACTAGGCCTGTACAGTGACCCACCGTAGTACTAGAGGGTCACCTAACACAGCACATTGTCTGCCAGCTCCCTCTTCTGATCAACGTGCCAGTGTCTGTAGCCTTTCAATGTCGCAGCAGCACAATGTCAATTAGGAAAACAGTGGCGTGTTACAGCAAACATACGGGAGGCTCTGGCTTGGTGCCATTTGGAATCAAGGACTGATGTTTCAAGACAACTAAATCGAAAGCAAATGGTGCCTCCTACAGGATGAGTGTGGACTGACAGAGAAAGAGGAAGTCAAAGGGAGACTGAGTATTTCCACCCACCATAACCCTGTTGCTGTCCAGGATAGCCCTGCTGTCCGGGGTACTGCTGCTGTGGGGGGTAGCCCTGCTGTTGAGGAGGACCTTGCTGGTAGGCCTCCTGCTGCTGGCCATACTGGGCGTTTCCTACGGGGGGGGGGGGGGGGGGGGGGGGGGCAACAGAGACATTACAGTACCTGTGACATTACAGTATCTGAACCAGGCTCGACGACATAACAGCAGACAGCACAGCAGTGCTTAGTGTGGCCAGAATCAGGGTTGGGGTCCATTCCATTTCGATTCAGTCAACTCCGGAGGTAAACAGAAATTCCAATTCAAAACATTATGATTGGAATTTCAGTTTACTTCCTGAATTGACTAAACTGAACAGGAAATTGACCCCAACCCTGATCCGAATGTTTTGAAAACACTGATTTAGGCTGTTAACAAACAAAGTTAACAAACCATGATCTTTTTCATAGGGGGACTGTTGGTTGGCTGCTGGGTCTCGCTCTGGCAGACAAGACAAGAACCACAGGAGAAAAAGAACCAACACTGTGAGCACGCCCATTGAAACATGAAGGAGTTTTGTTTTTAATATACAGAATTGTTATAGTGACACCTTTTCAGCATCCTTACCTGACACCTGCTATGAGCAGTAAAATAAAATAAAAAAGCTTGATGAGAAATGAAAAATTTGTGAGTGAGAAATCAAGAATGATAAAAAAAAGTTTAGGGAGGCAGAAAACAGAGCACAGACTCGGCAAGCTTCAGCCGCTCAACTCAACCTCCCTTAACCTGAACTGAGCTGGCCAGGGAAGGCTAATTGGGAGAAATAATACTGGTGTAGAAAGTGTATTTTAGGCATGTTAATTGTAAAAAGATAGCATTCAGGCTACTGCAGTTATTGAACAAAATAGCCTTAGCAACAAAAAAGTTGCATAAGTTATATGGCTTTAGCGTAGTTTTCCCTATGTACATTTCTGATACCTCCGTGGTATTATTGTTCTGAGAAATCAAAGCCTTGATCAGGAAACGGTGGCTAAAGCAAACCGTACTCACCATCACCTATAGCATTACTTCACAGGGAGATAGGAAGACATGTTATTTCATGTCCATTTTAGAGGAGCTAGAAGTCAATGGGGGGAAAATTCAGGGGATTCAAATATTGTTATATACGCAAAAACATTTAATGTGCTTCACACAGTGTCTGTGTGTATAGAAATGTTCAGAAATATAGTTTTGCAAAAGGTTAAACTAATCACGGGAGGAAATAAACTACTTTCTTTTGAGAATATACATATTTTTCCAAAACAATATTTAAAATCCTGTAATTCCCATCAGAGTAAAACCTAGCTATTGGAGACTGGAGAGTGCTGTGTCAACGTTTCAAAGGGAGTAGAAAGTAGAAAAGGTAAAAAGTGATTGACACATGCAAGAGAAAATTATTCATTTGAGAATACTTGTTTATGTTGATGCTATGACACAAAATCACTATGAAGGGGTGGGAAATCACTGGGGAAATCATCCCAGTCCAACTAATCTCATTTTCCGCCATGAGTCTTTAACACAACATCTGTCAAGTCTGCTAACTCGTGTGTGGGGCTTCTGCTAAAGTAGGACCTCTGCTTCCGCTAAAAGCACGACCGGGGATCAACTTCCAGGATTGAATCGCTGTACGCATTTGGAGTCCCACCTTGACAAGATCAGGGTTCGACAGAATAACTAGCCAACTAGCTATTTGTTTATCGGCGACGCACAGCCCTAATGGGACGGTGGGCGGGCAAACCGAACATCAGAGCTTCCTTCAGGCCAGACTTACAGAGCACAGTGACTAATGTCCAACTGAATAGATAGATGACTTTCATTCTCTACTTCCACAAATGTTCTAGATAACCGCGTAGGAACCGGAAGAAACCGTCGATGCTCTGTATAAGGCTTGGGAGTGAAGTGATGCTGAACGATCCACTCCCTTAGCTGATGGACAGGGTCACCGTCTGTCACACAATGTTGTTTTGCTTTGTTACGCACTCCATCCTCTGTCCTTCTCCATGCCTCAACACAGCTCCTCTAAGTGAACCTTAGACAGGCAGAGGTTTGGTTGGTTCTACGAGCGAGCAAGCGGTTGGTTGGATCTCCTACCTTCTGAAGCTCCCTGTCCTGCGTGACTGTACTGGTCCCCATAGTAGTCTTCCTGCCCTGGGTACTGCTGAGGGGGTCCTACACACACATACACACACGGCAAACAACACACACACAGGTAGATTCAAGGTGTTGTTGGGGGGTAATTTCGGCGAGGAAGTGAAGTTGTAATTTTGGCCGCATATTTGCTAGAGAGCTCCTGTGTGAGTCTCGTTGGTCACCAAACTACAGTTTAGTAGTGCTGGGACTGTCAACCTTCAGGGCGCCTGGGTGAGTGTTCCTTCTATGGTTATGGGGCTACCTGCGTCTGTGAGCAACGACAGTGGAAGTGAAAGATAGCTCCACTTAAAGACGAAGAGGAGAAGGGGTTAGGTACAGGAGAGGAGGTTGCAGCCCTGTGTAAAGTCAAACCAAGCGCCTTGCTCTTGGCCCAGTGGTCCACTCTGTGGAGCGGAGCATACCTTGCTGTGGGGGTCTGTAAGGGGGCATGGGCCTCTGCCCCATGACATGGTTGCCTGGGTTGACCTGACCCATCATGCCCATTGGATTCTGCTGGCCCTGGTAGTGCTGCCCGCCACCCCCAGGGGGCATGTTGTACTGCTGGGAGGGAGGCTGCTGGTGCATCATGGGGCCTGGGGTGGGAACAACACAAATACACACAATATTTCATTACAGAACCCACTTAGAAAAATAATAAAATGCTCTATGGGCGGATGTCATCCTCAATAGAAGGACAACTGAAGGTCCAGTGTGAGAGGTGATAAAGTCTATTAATTATACTTTTTTCCCCCTCTTTCCTGTACCTTGGTTAGGCTGCATGTTCATGTTGGGCCGGGGTCCGTAGTTGCCCATGGGTCCCTGTCCCTGGGTCATGTTCATCTGGCCCTGGGCAGGTATGCCCTGAGACGAGGGCACAGCGTGGTTGTAGCCGCCCATGGAGCCATGGCTGCTGGGGGGCATGTTCATGGCGCCACTGCCAGGCATGTTGGGAGGCTGGTTGGGGCCAGGCCCGGGGCCCTGCATGGGCATGTGATTGGGCCCTGGGAAAAAAAAGGACAGACCATTTAACCTTCAGGATGATACAGCGCCTTGCAAAAGTATTCACCCCCTTGGCGTTTTTACTATTTTTTTACATTACAACCTGTAATTTAAATGGATTTTTATTTGGATTTCATGTAATGGACATACACAAAATAGTCCAAATTGGTGAAGTGAAATAAAAAAAAAAAATTACTTGTTTCAAAACATTCTAAAAAATACAAATCAGAAAAGTGATGTGTGCATATGTATTCACCCCCTTTGCTATGAAGCCCCGAAATAAGATCTGGTGCAACCAATTACCTTAAGAAGTCACGTAATTAGTTAAATAGATTGCACACAAGTGGACTTTAAGTGTCACATGAGATATATATTTTGCAGGTTTTCCTACATAGGTACACTTCAACTGTGAGAGACGGAATCTAAAACAAAAATCCAGAAAATCACATTGTATGATTTTTAAGTAATTCATTTGCATTTTATTGCATGACATAAGTATTTGATCACCTACCAACCAGTAAGAATTCCAGCTCTCACAGACCTGTTAGTTTTTCTTTAAGAAGCCCTCCTGTTCTCCACTCATTACCTGTATTAACTGCACCTGTTTGAACTCGTTACCTGTATAAAAGACACCTGTCCACACACTCAATCAAACAGACTCCAACCTCTCCACAATGGCCAAGACCAGAGAGCTGTGTAAGGACATCAGGGATAAAATTGTAGACCTGCACAAGGCTGGGATGGGCTACAGGACAATAGGCAAGCAGCTTGGTGAGAAGGCAACAACTGTTGGCGCAATTATTAGAAAATGGAAGAAGCTCAAGATGACGGTCAATCACCCTCGGTCTGGGGCTCCATGCAAGATCTCCCCTCGTGGGGCATCAATGATCATGAGGAAGCTGAGGGATCAGCCCAGAACTACACGGCAGGACCTGGTCAATGACCTGAAGAGAGCTGGGACCACAGTCTCAAAGAAAACCATTAGTAACACACTACGCCGTCATGGATTAAAATCCTGCAGCGCACGCAAGGTCCCCCTGCTCAAGCCAGCGCATGTCCAGGCCCGTCTGAAGTTTGCCAATGACCATCTGGATGATCCAGAGGAGGAATGGGAAAAGGTCATGTGGTCTGATGAGACAAAAATAGAGCTTTTTGGTCTAAACTCCACTTGCCGTGTTTGGAGGAAGAAGAAGGATGAGTACAACCCCAAGAACACCATCCCAACTGTGAAGCATGGAGGTGGAAACATTCTTTGGGGATGCTTTTCTGCGAAGGGGACAGGACGACTGCACCGTATTGAGGGGAGGATGGATGGATGGGGCCATGTATCGCGAGATCTTGGCCAACAACCTCCTTCCCTCAGTAAGAGCATTGAAGATGGGTCGTGGCTGGGTCTTCCAGCATGACAACGACCCGAAACACACAGCCAGGGCAACTAAGAAGTGGCTCCGTAAGAAGCATCTCAAGGTCCTGGAGTGGCCTAGCCAGTCTCCAGACCTGAACCCAATAGAAAATCTTTGGAGGGAGCTGAAAGTCCGTATTGCCCAGCAACAGCCCCGAAACCTGAAGGATCTGGAGAAGGCCTGGGCCAAAATCCCTGCTGCAGTGTGTGCAAACCTGGTCAAGAACTACAGGAAACGTATGATCTCTGTAATTGCCAACAAAGGTTTCTGTACCAAATATTAAGTTCTGCTTTTCTGATGTATCAAATACTTATGTCATGCAATAAAATGCAAATGAATTACTTAGAAATCATACAATGTGATTTTCTGGATTTTTGTTTTAGATTCTGGTCTCTCACAGTTGAAGTGTACCTATGATAAAAATTACAGACCTCTACATGCTTTGTAAGTAGGAAAACCTGCAAAATCGACAGTGTATCAAATACTTGTTCTCCCTACTGTATGTATATATATGTGTATATATGTGTGTGTGTGTGTGTGTGTATATATATATATATATATATACACATACACACACACACGCTCTGAAAGACCCCAGAGTCTGCAACACCACTAAGCAAGCGGCACCATGAAGACCAAGGAACTCTCCAAACAGGTCAGGGACAAAGTTGTGGAGAAGTACAGATCGGGGCGGCAGGTAGCCTAGTGGTTAGAGTGTTGGACTAGTAACCGAAAGGTTGCAAGATCGAATCCCCAAGCTGACAAGGTAAAAATCTGTTGTTCTGCCCCTGAACCCACTGTTCCTAGGCCGTCATTGAAAATAAGAATTTGTTCTTAACTGACTTGCCTAGTTAAATAAAAGTTAATATAAAAATCAGGGTTGGGTTATAAAAAAAATCTGACACTTTGAACATCCCACAGAGCACTAAAGAGACCAAAGATAACCCTGAAGGAGATTGAAGTATCTGTCCATAGGACCACCTTAAGCCGTACACTACACAGAGCTGGGCTTTACAGAAGAGTGGCCAGAAAAAAAGACATTGCTTAAAGAAAAAAAATAAGCAAACATGTTTGGTGTTCACCAAAAGGCATGTGGGAGACTCCCCAAACATATGGAAGAAGGGGGTCCTACACACACATTCAGATGAGACAAAAATGTTGCTTTTTGGCCATCAAGAAAAACGCTATGTCTGGCACAAACCCAACACATCACCCTGAGAAAAACATCCCCACAGTGAAGCAGGGTGGTGGCAGCATAATGCTGTGGGGATGTTTTTCCATCGGCAGAGACTGGGAATCTGGTCAGAATTGAAGGAATGATGGATACAGGGAAATTCTTGAGGGAACCCTGTTAAAGTCTTCCAGAGATTTGAGACTGGGACGGAGGTTCACCTTCCAGCAGGACAACGACCCTAAGCATACTGCTAAAGCAACACTCGAGTGGTTTAAGGGGAAACATTTAAAATGTCTTGGAATGGCTTAGTCAAAGCCCAGACCTCAATCCAATTGAGAATCTGTGGTATAACTTAAAGATTGCTTTACACCAGCAGAACCCATCCAACTTGAAAAAGCTGGAGCAGTTTTGCCTTGAAGAATGTGAAAAAAATCCCAGTGGCTAGATGTGCCAAGCTTAGAGACTTGCAGCTGTAATTGCTGGAAAAGGTGCCTCTACAAAGTACTGACTTTGGGGGGGGTGAATAGTCTTGAACTGCACTGTTGGTTAATGGCTTGTGAGTAAGCATTTCACGGTAAAGTCTACAGTTGTTGTATTCGGCGCATGTGACAAAGTTTGGTTTGATTTAGTTATGCACAGTCAAGTTCTGTTTTTTTTTTGTCTTATTTCTTGTTTCATAATAAAAAATATTTTGTATCTTCAAAGTGGTAGGCATGTTGTGTATATCAAATGATACAAACCCCCCAAAATCCATTTTAATTCCAGGTTGTAAGGCAAGAAAATAAGAAAAATGCCAAGGGGGGTGAACATTTTGGCAAGCCACTGTATATTACCATACAGTACAGAGATTAAGATGGAACTGTTAAATTAAAATATTCAATATACAACGGGTGAGTCTAATCCTGAATGCTGATTGGTTAAAACCGCATTCCAGCCGGTGTCTTTTCCACAAGTTACCACCGGCTAAATCTATGACGTTGAAATGCCTATTTACTCTGTTCCATCTGACTGCGCAATCCACTGTCTCATCAGCCCAGCCAGGCAATTATAAACTTGATCTCCACTATAAAAAGCATCTTAAACTTGATCTCCACTATAAAAAGCATCTCGACATTGTCTCCCATTTCTTTTAGACTAGCATTTGATTTTCCACAGCAGAGACTTTTATAAACATTGCTGTCTCTCCGACCTTTTCAATTTTGTTTCAATATGGAATTGCGATCTCCATCCTCCCATATAAAGTGAACATGTCCGAATGAGCCAGACAGCAAATTGAGTTAGTTGTCATAGCAACATCCAGTTGACTGGCTAAATCGATACTTTGTTGCCAAAACTAAAACGGATGAGTGGAACATTTCTTTTGATTTTTTCGGCGGCATGACTATGGATGAATGGGAAAAACAGATGGCAATAATACCCAGGCATGCAGATTCGGAGGATACTGCATTGAATGACCTAGAGAAAAGCAGCGACGAAACAAAACACAGTTAAGAATACAAACTGGGCTGTGCGTTGCTTTGGGGGCTGGCTAGCAGAGAAGAAGAAAGTTGTTGACTTCAAAATTGTCACTAAGAGTTTAACATCCTTCACCGATAGTTTTATGGAGATGTACAAAATGGGAACGGGGAGCAGTACAGCATTAGTAGATACCTGGCACTCCGGGGTGGGCTCAACTGGTTACTAAATGACCCACCCATCGGTCGCATCTGGTGCCTTATGAAGGACACCGAATTTACCACCTCGAATCATGTATTTCTGGGAAACATTAAACATCTAAGGCAGCAAGGAAAATATATCACAAACAGACACCCTCCCATCACCGATAAGGACATGGCCCAGCTCCAAAACTCCCAGGCTCTGAATCCCGGTACACCAAGGGGTCTGGTCCAGAAAGTGTGGTTCAACCTCCAGTTACATCTGGGTCGAAGAGGAAAAGAGAGGGACAGACAACTAAAGCCCAACTAAAAACAGACGAGAACGGTCTAAGGTATGTTGTGCATAGCCGGTTTGTTTTATTTAAGTTGCACTCGTAATTAGGCTATTGGAAAACAATATTATAACAACGCATTCTCTCTCGGATACGCCACTCTCGCATATAACGAGGCAACAAAGAATCCTCTGGACCCAAGGGAGAGGGGCAGGGAGTCCAAGAGGGGATTCATGTTTGAGCAGCCAGGGAACCCACTATGCCCGGTGACATCAATGGAAAAATATCTATCAAAATGCCCAGAGAAAGCCCTTTAATTTTATCTCCACCCAAGGAGAGGAGTACGAATCGGGGACTCGATCTGGTACACATCAGAGCCGATGGGCATGAACTATCTGGCAGCACTTCTACCTAAGATCTGCAGGAACAACTACATACACAAATCATAGCATCAGGACCACGACAGTCCAGAAACTGGCCAATGCCGGTTTAGAAGCGAGGGAGATTATGTCAGTGAGTGGGCATCAGTGCAAATATATCTACAACACAAAATCCATATCTACGTGTGTGTGTATAGTTCCTATGTTATGTGTGTTTGGGCCTGTGTTGCTTCCCAGTCCCCACTGTTCCATAAGGTGTATTTTTATCTATAAAAAAAATCTGATTCTACTGCTTGCATCAGTTACTTGATATGGAATAGAGTTCAATGTAGTCATGGCTCTATGTAGCACTGTGCGCCTCCCATTGTCTGTTCTGGACTTGGTGACTGTGAAGAGACCTCTGGTGGCATGTCTTGTGGGGTATGCATGGGTGTCTAAGCTGTGTGCTAGTCGTTTAAACAGACAGCTCAGTGCTTAGTTTCAACATGTCAATACTTCTCACAAATACAAGTAGTGATGAAGTTAATCTCTCCTCCACTTTGAGCCAGGAGATTGACATGCATATTATTAATGTTTGCTCTCTGTGTAGGGCCAGCCGTTCTGCCCTGTTCTGAGCCAATTGCAATTTTCCCTCTTTGTGGCAACTGTTAAGGTTGAGCAGTGCTTTATTATGGACAGACTTCTCCCCATCTTAGCTACTGTTGTATCAATATGTTTTGACCATGACAGTTTACAATCCAGGGTTACTCCAAGCGATTTAGTCACCTCAACTTGCTCAATTTCCACATTATTAATTACAAGGTTTAGTGAATGATTTGTCCCAAATACAATGCTTTCCCCCCCTGAAATACTTAGGACCAATTTATTCCATGCCACCTATTCTAAAACTAACTGCATTTCAGTTGCTTGGTAGCTGACGTGTATAGTCATCCGCATACATAGACACACTGGCTTTACTCAAAGCCAGCGGCATGTCGTTAGTAAAGACTGAAAAAAGTAAGGGGAATGTCCTTCCCTATAAGCGTGCCAAAAAGTCTGTTGTCAATTTATTTAAATGTAAAATAGCATTGTATATAGGTGGGCTATTTGAGTCAGTAAAGGGGGCTTTACTATTCTTAGGTAGCAGAATGACTTTTGCTTCCCTCCAGGCCTGAGGGCACACACCTTCTAGTAGGCTTAAATTGAAGATGTGGCAAATAGGAGTGGCAATATCATCCACTATTATCCTCAGTAATTTTCCATCCAAATTGTCAGACCCCAGTGGCTTGTCATAGTTAATAGAGAATAATTTTTCACCTCTTCCAGACTTACTTTACAATTCTTGCCTTTCATAATTTGGTCAGATATACTTGGATGTGTAGTGTCAGTGTTTGTTGCTGGCATGTCATGCCTAAGTTTGCTAAACTTGCCAATGAAAAAGTAATTAAAGTAGTTGCCAATTTCAGTTGTTTTGGAATGAATGATGGAGCTGAGTTTGCCTTTTTTCCCCATCATTTAATTGAAGATGCTCCAAAGCTTTTTACTATCATTATTCATTACCCTTCAATCTAGAAGGGTGAGTGACTAACTGTGTATTGTTTTGGCAGAGTGAAAGTACAAGTGCTTCCCACGTTCGAACACACACCCCCACATCAAAGCACGCCTCCAAGACCCAAATTTCATTCTGTTGAATTTCCTAATAAGGAGAATTAAAACCGAGGCTAAATCAAGTCCAGCCCCCCTTTAATGATGCTATTATTTTCTCCTTCATGGCATGCAGAGTGCGAAAGCTCATAAACTAGAGAGAGCTTCTACGATAAGATTGAATTGGCTTCTTTCTCTCGTTGATACGTTTCACACCTTTCCAATCCAGAACCAAGCACACATGAGTTAAACACACATGAGGAATTCATTTTCATAATGGCGGATGTGATGGGTATATAGTCTTCTCTATTCGCTACAGAAAATTGTAAAGGAATAACGTTAGGAAACGATAAATCTAAACCTACAGCTGTCAAATGATTTGGCATAAACAGAAGCAATCAGCAACAGCTTGAAAAAAGTGTAAAACATGCGAATGATAATTACACAATGTAAATGGGACAATGTTTTCATGTTGTAAACCAACTAATAATTGCACTTTTAGTTGTCTCATTAAATGTTCTCAATATCTGTTTATGAATTTCTACAATTTATATTTGGTTTGAGGTTAAGTAGTTGAAATTTGGAGCTATTAACATTTTAAAATATTGTCCTATGTACATTGTGTAATTTACTGATGGTCCGAAACTATTCCTGTAGGGATATCGAATGTCAAACCAAATTGACCATGGGCATTACGATCGGGTGGCGTGCAGCTGCGCTCCGAATTGCTGCCAGCATGATTGAATTAAACCCAAGGAAAACTGTTACGGTATCTTTCATCCCGTGACATACTATTTTTTTCCTAATTAACTCACAAATCTCAGATTTGGACGAGACTGACTTTATGACCAAAAGTATCATATTTACACTTTGTAGTCAATTTTAACACTAGAATAAATATTTGACTAACATCAATGCCACATAGGATGTTTTCTACCAGTTGCTCTTTGATTGAATTAAACTGTAGCAGTGCATTTGAATCATGACAGTGATATGATGGAAAAGCAAAAAACAATTCCGATTCACGTTTATTGACCTAAGAGGGAATCTTAGCACAGCTCACAAAACATATAGAAACAAACAACAAGATAAAGTCAGACAAATACCTTACCAACCTTTCTATTCCACACCTGCCCATATGGGGAGTTGTTCAGAATAGTAAGGCCCTACAAAATATGCGTTGTGGAGAACGCAGACAGAATCACCGAATCCAGACATTAAAACAGAATTCAACAACATTCCCCCAAAAATGTGTACTTAGTAGGGAATTAACTTAGAAAATTATTTAAACAAATGCCCATGTGTGTGCCGTGCGCGTACACTTTGTGTAGCCATTAGCAATGATGCTAAACGATAACCGTCTTCTGGTAGAGATGGAAACGATTTTCCAAAAACCTTCTCAATTCACCCTTAATCGTTTTAAGATGATCACACCATGATCATTTAGCTATTAGATGTATTGACTCAGGGGTGTTGTCAATAAATTGGCAAAAAATATCTAAAAACATGTTTTCACTTGGAAGGCCAACTCATTCGGACGCTACAGACGTTTGGGAGAAGACCGATTTTCGGGATGTCTCATGGTCTGACAAACAACTTGTAACTTGGACACCTTCCACCGCAGATGCGGAAAGCCACCATTGGTAGATGCGGTGGATTCAGACGCAGCACATGCAAAACATATCTCTAGCTTAAGACAGATTTTGATGGGGATTTTTTTTATGTCGACTGTAAGGGGTTAAACATTAACTACAAAGTTAGCCTATGCCTACCTGGCAGAATGATATCATGATTATTTGCATCAATCCTGTGGCCATTTGTTTTGCAAACTCATCAGATGACCTGGCCTCTACAATCACCAGACCTCAACCCAATTGAGAGGGTTTGGGATGAGTGGGACCGTAGAGTGAAGGAAAAACAGCCAACAAGTGCTCAGCATATGTGGGAACTACTTCAAGAGTGTTGGAAAAGCATTCCTCATGAAGCTGGTTGAGTGTGCAAAGCTGTCATCAAGGCAAAGGGTGGCTACTTTGAAGAATCTCAAATATAATATATATTTATATTCGTTTTTTGGTTACTACATGATTCCATATGTGTTATTTCATAGTTTTGATGTATTCACTATTATTCTACAATGTAGAAAATAGTAAAAATAAAGAAAAACCCTGGAATGAGTAGGTGTCCAAACTTTTGACTGGTATTGTATATATATTTTTACACATATTTAACCCTTTTTAGGGTAGGCACAAAACTACCTTCGTACTTTCATAATAACATTCTTTAAACGGTACAGGTTACCTTCAGACGAGTTCCGTGACACTTGTGGGGCCACATTAGTTGGCAGCCCAAATGGTTCAGAAGCTACAAACAGAAGTTTGTACATCGACGGTACATACTTCAGACGAGTTCCCTGACACTTGTGGGGGGGTTGTAAAGCAAAACAGAGACCATCATCCTGTTCATGAGTCTCCCCTTTCCATAGAGTGTTCATAATAGTGTTGGGATATCTCATGGTCTGACAAACACCGCTCTAGCTCTGCTACCTTTCGCCACAGATGCGGGAGTGCGACATCGGCGCATCCGATGCAAAAAAAAACATCTCTAGCTTAAACTGATGGATTTTGATGTGGATTTTATTATGTTACGCACCGGTGCGTCAATCGACTCTAGGGGGTGATTTGCCTGATTTCTTCAACCTGATGGGAGACCAAAGCAGTGGTGGAGTGATGGGAGATCAAAGCAGTGGAGTGGTCTGGGCTGTAGATCAGGTGGCAGGTTATGCTCTGGATAGCGCGCTAGTTCAGAAGGGAGAGTTTTAGAGAGGGGGATCCAATCACTATAGTAGGCCTATAGGCTATTCCAACACTTTATTTTTATACAAACCTTCAGAACACACAATGCGAAACTTGTCGTTCTCACAGTCAAGCGAAATTATACAACGTATCACTTGTACACCAGTGCGCTCTGAAGAGTAAATAACGATACAATGTAGCCGAACAACCTCGCTGGCAAACAGCAGAGATGTGAGATTTATTTCACTCTAGAAGTACTGAACAAAATATTTAGGGGCATATGACGGTCTGCTCTGCCCTTCCTCTCAGTTACACCAGGGCTGCAAAGCATATAGGGTTGCTATATGATTGAACCGGGAAAATAATGTAACAGTGAAAAAAATACATGAAATAGCTCCCCAATACTGTCTGATGTTAATATTGATGTATTACATGAATGATGACCACAGGCCTTCCAAAAATACATTTAAATCGTGTTTTAATAAGATACTTTTTCACCCTGCTCCATTGTTTTCGCAATTGCGTTTCAAATTTGGCTCCCAGTGTGGCTCGTTCCGGTGGAATCATGACACATCTGACTGCTCCTTCTCTTAGAAGACCACCAGAGCTCACAGACCGACGAGTGACATCATCGTTTAGCAGAGCACCATCCCCTCCCATCCCAGATCTGTGGTGTTGCTAGGCAACCCTCGTGAGTGAGAAAGGGACAGAGGGAGGTGGTGACGGAGAGGTCACTTACCAGGCATCTGTCCGTTCATCTGGTTCTGCATGTGTGGGGCAGTGGGGCCGCCGCTGACCATGCCCTCCGAGGGCATGTTGTGTCCGTGGGGGGGCTGGGGGCCAGGCGCTCCACTCTGGTTCATCCCACCAGGGCCCATGGGCATGTTCTGAGTGGGTGGCTAGACAGACAAAACAGAGACACAGGGAGAGAAACACCATCTGTGTTAAGGTACATATCTGAGCCATGTATGAGAAAGAAAGCAAATGATGAAGGTACAGAATTAAAAGACTCAGGCTTCATCTAACTGTGGACATATAATCATCTCTGGCTATACAGTGCATTCGTAAAGTGTTCAGACCCCTTCACCTTTTCAACATTTTGTTACGTTACAGCCTTATTTTAAAATCAATTACGTTGTTTTTTTCCACTCATCAATCTACACACAATAATACCCCATAATGAATTATTTTTTATTTTTTTATGTTTGCAAATGTATTAAAAACAAAAAACAGAAATACCATATTTACATAAGTATTCAGACACCTTGCTATGAGACTCGAAATTGAGCTCCGGTGCATCCTATTTCCATTGACCATCCTTGAGATGTTTCTACAACTTGGAGTCCACCTGTGGTAAATTCAATTGACTGGACATGATTTGGAAAGGCATACGTTTGTCTATATAAGGTCCCACAGTTGACGGTGCATGTCAGAGCAAAAACAAAAACGGTGCATGTCAGAGCAAAAATGTTTGCAGCATTGAAAATCCAAGAACACAGTGGCCTCCATCATCCTTAAATGGAAGAAGTTTGGAAACACCAAGACTCTTCCTAGAAGAATGGGCGAAACTCCCCAAATACAGGCGTGCAAAGCTTGCAGCGTAATACCCAAGAGAACTCAAGGATGTAATCACTGCGAAAGGTGCTTCAACAAAGTATTAAGTAAAGGGTCCGAATACTTATGTAGATGTTATATTTCAGTTTATTTTTTATAAATTTGCAAACATTTCTAAAAATCTGTTTTTGCTTTGTCATTGTGGAGTATTGTGTGTAGAATCATGACGAAAAATAACAATTTAATCAAATTCAGAATAAGGCTGTAACGTAACAAAATTTGGAATATTGAAGGGGTCTGAATACTTTCCGAATGCACTGTATAATCTCTGGATATATGTTATTCTATCCTCTATTTCACAGTGCCAGATTGAAGCAACAAGCAAGCTTATATAATAAAGGATGGCCTATCAACAGAGTATACCATTAGATTACACTATCTCATACTATTGTAAAGGCCATCAATTGGCCTATCACCAGCAGTGTGTCTCAGAGGTGTGACGTGTCACAATAAAATACCCTGTTTGAATATCTATGGGAAATAGACTGCAATACACAGTATGAATATTATGTGAACCAAGACACCTTAGACACCCTATCATAATTCAAACACCACTTCTCCATCCATACTCACTTCAAGCTTTACCTCTGGAGGAGTAGGGGAGTCACACTTCTGAAATCAAGTACAGAGCATCTAGGTGAACATTATACACCTCCCCTTTGTCCAACAACAGGGGAGACCGGGCAAGCTTGCATTTGGGTGGCATATGAGGCATATCAAATGATTGCTTTCAATCTCACATGCACCACAAAATCTATCGTCAGAGCTTGACAGCGGTAGATATACAAGCAAAAGGGAAGGGGTAACACGTATTATGGCCTCATTTCCTGTACTTGATGAATCTAGTGGAATTTCTGACTAGCAGTGTAATGTACAGTACCAGTCAAACGTTTGGACACACCTACTCATTCAAGGGTTTTTCTTCCTTTTTACTATTTTCTACATTGTAGAATAATAGTGATAATAACACATATGGAATCACGTAGAAACCAAAAAAATGTGCTTAACAAGACAAAATATTTTTCCAACAGTCTTGATGGAGTCCCCAACTTGGTTGCTTTTCCTTCACTCTGCAGTCCAAATCATCCCAAACCATCTCAATTGGGTTGAGGTCAGGTGATTGTGGAGGCCAGGTCATCTGATGCAGCACTACATCACTCTCCTTCTTGGTCAAATAGCCCTTACACAGCCTGTAGGTATGTTGGGTCAATGTCCTGTTGAAAAACAAATGATAGTCCCACTAAGCGCAAACCAGATGAGATGGCGTATTGCTGCAGAATGCTGTGGTAGCCATGGTGGTGAAGTGTGCCTTGAATTCTAAATAAATCACCAACAGTGTCACCAGCAAAGCATCCCCACACCACCTCCTCCATGCTTCACGGTGGGAAACACACATGCAGAGATCATGCGTTCACCTACTCTGTGTCTCAGACACAGCGGTTAAACCAAAAAAAAATAAAAAAAATCACAAATTGGGACTCATCAGACCAAAGGACAGATTTCCACCAGTCTAAGGTCCATTGCTCATGTTTCTTGGCCCAAGCATTCTTCTTATTGGTGTCCTTGAGTAGTGGTTTCTTTGCAGCAATTCGACCATGAAGGCCTGATTCACGCAGTATCCTCTGAACAGTTGATGTTGAGATGTGTGTTACTTGAACTCTGTGAAGCATTTTTTGGCTGCAATTTCTGAGGCTGGTATCTCTAATGAACTTATTCTCTGCAGCAGAGGTAACTCTGGGTCTTCCTTTCCTGTGGTGGTCCTCATGAGACAGTTTCATCACAGAGCTTTATGGTTTTTGCGACTGCACTTGAAGTCATTGAAATTTACCAGATTGACTGACCTTCATGTCTTAAAGTAATGATGTCGTTTCTCTTTGCTTATTTGAGCTGTTCTTGCCGTAATATGAACTTGGCCTTTTACCAAATAGGGCTATCTTCTGTATACCACCCCTACCTTGTCACAACACAACTGATTGACTCAAACCCATTAAGGGAAGAAATTCCACAAATTAACTTTTAAGAAGGTACACCTGTTAATTTAAATACATTACAGGTGACTACCTCATGAAGCTGGTTGAGAGAATGCCAAGAGTGTACAAAGCTGTCACTGCTACTTTGAATTCTCAAATATAAAATATATTTTGATTTGCTTAACACTTGTTGTCTTGCTACATGATTCCATATGTGTTATTTCACAGTTTTAATGTCTTCACTATTATTCTACAATGTAGAAAATAGTAAAAAATAAAGAAAATTCCATACTTTGACTGGTACTGTATATGTAGAGGGTATTCTTTAGTTGCATAATAGCTCTGTGGTTGTTTGTCTATGCCCTTATATTTGGGGCGGCAGGTAGCCTAGTGGTTAGAGCGTTTGGCCAGTAACTGAAAGGTTGCTAGATCGAATTCCCGAGCTGACAAGTTAAAACTCTGTCTTCTACCCCTGAACAAGGCAGTTAACCCACTGTTCCTAAGCCTTCATTGTAAATAAGAATTTGTTCTTAACTGACTTGCCTAGTTAAATAAAATAAAAAGTCAAGTTGTGATCTAGGCCTATATATTATATAATTTGGTGAAGGGAATATTATGGAGAGGGTATTTTTTTTTTATTGCCATGTTTGGGGCAATAAAAGAAATACTAGGCTACTAGCCAAGAACAACACCTTATTTGAAATTGTACAATATCTGTAAAACTTCATGAATTCTAAAACGCTTCATGTTTTCTCTCTGGCAGAAATGTGTCAGAGTGAATCAGCACCTACATCACTGCCCTTTGCCCTGGACCAATACTCACAGCAGGGAGCAGAGACTGCATGTTCTGATTGGAGTCTGCTATCGTGGCCAGGTAAACCAAATTTCTGTGGAGCATTTGTTGGTACCTTTTGACAGAACATAAAACACATTTTATCATTTAAAAAGACAGGCCATCAATACAATGCAAAAACTTAGATGCATGACAGTGTGCAACCTGAAAGCACATCAGGACATCAGGTATGGAGCTTTTGTATAGTACATAAATGATAACTTACTGTGAACATTCTGCGGTCTTTCCTTTGCTCTGGAAATCCATTATACATTGAATCAGCTGATTGTTCTCATCCAGTAACTGAAACATGACAGAGCAAAACGGTAAGAAAACTGAAAAAAATGTGGATAGGCCTATAGAAGACAACAAACTGCTTCTTTCTATCCAGTAATGTTTGCATTCGGACCTGTTACATATGAGAGAATACAGTAGCCTAAATACAATTTTAAGGGGATTGGAAACACTCATGAAAACAATGTTGCTTATATTGACTTTTTGAACTTCAGCTAGACAAACGGCTGTCCCATTCCAATGCAGACTACTCATAAAATCATATGTTCTTTGAGAATACTGTAGTACATGACGTTGATGGCAACATCGTAGTTAGCAGGTCAACCGGCCTTTTGCCTTTTTCTCCAACGTTAACTAGCTATAATCAATGTCATAATACTAGTAGTCCTGTTCTGTGCGTGCCTGGCTAACAAAAGACGCTAACAATCCAACTAGCTAAGAAAACCTTAGCCTATGCTTCCATTTATATCAGAAACAAAATCAATGTTAGTCCATCGAATCGACTAAACATGTTAGTTATTTTTAGATTATTTGCCCACTACCGCGAAGTTCATATTGACCGCGCTTTACCCTAGCAACATTGTTACCATCTATTTCCCTCTTTACAGTTCGACCTGGCCGCTGGCTAGGCTAGTTAGCTAGCAACAGCAGCTGGTGCTGTATCCGCCTCCATTCTGTTGCGGTGCGTGATAAAAATGAATTAGCTACCTTTTGAATTCCAGCGGGTGTTATATCACCCTTTCCACGTTGTCTGTGAGGTGCAAACGCCACCGACATGGTGTTTTCATATAAAGCTAAATAAACTAAAACATACAACTAAACAGCTAACAAATCTGTAGAATTCAAAGCAGGCAGTTTAGAATAGCAACATCTGATGTTATTCTATGATGTAGTCCATGGCCGTGTTCGAGAGGATCAAATCCGCAATGTATCATGGGTAAATTGTGACTGACTGACTGATCTACAAATAACAATGAGTCATTATTTATGATCCGCCGTCATTTGTAGATCAGTAAATCGGCAGTGGCATGCAGTTGTTTTGATGCTCTCGAACACGGCCAACTAAAGGGCTGAACGATAATGCCCTTGAGATGTAATATATCTTTGTGAGAGAGAGATATATATATATATATATATATATATATATCGAAATTATAAAAACATGTCAATGCGTTGTATTGTTGTTTTGTGGGGTACAATTAAGACTTTTATAAAAACAAAACAATGTTTTCAACCCCTGTCCAAAGGTGGAATAATCCAAACTCAACCCAAAGACCACAGGGGAATGGAAAATAGTATCCCCGGAAAGGGTCCAAACAGCGCTAAAACGTCTGTATTAAACTCTTATTATAGTCCTGGAACCAACTATGATAACAATGAAATGCTGTTGAGCTTATAATGAGTAAAATAAAATGTTGCAGAGGCATCTGTGAATTTGTGAACATTTTCTTGGTGAAACGCTCAAAATTGAACGAGTTATTGAAAGAGTTCAAGCGCATGCGCCATGTGATTACACTCTCACTAAACACTAGCTAGCAAACATTCGCTAGCGGAGTAGCTAGCTACACTTTTTAAACATTTCAGTACATCAGTTTCGAGAAACATAATGGCAGCAAGATATGACAGGGCAATCACTGTGTTTTCTCCAGACGGTCATCTTTTTCAGGTGGAATATGCACAAGAGGCTGTGAAGAAAGGCTCCACTGCTGTAAGTTTATGAAGCTAAGCTAAGCTAACGTAAGCTGTGTCATTTAGCTACTATGTAGCTAATGTATGATAAGATAGCTAGCTAACGTAACATTGCGATGCTGTTGGAGAAAATTGCTAGCTAACTCAATTTACTAACGTTAGCTAGCTATCATGTTCTGTTGTTGAATGCAATATTTACTTGAATTTCAGTGATATTATTTAGCTAGTGTCGAACTACTTAACTGTTTCATTTCCCCATTCATTCCTAATTTAGGTTGGCATCAGGGGCAAAGACATTGTTGTCCTTGGAGTTGAGAAGAAGTCTGTCGCCAAACTACAGGAGGAAAGAACAGTCCGCAAGATCTGCGCCCTAGACGACCATGTTTGCATGGCATTCGCAGGTATTTAACTAGCTAACTACATATTCATTAATTTGCATGTTATCTTGATCATCAGACGACATACCAAAGTATGTACAGTTGAAGTTGGAAGTTTACATACACCTTAGCCAAATACATTTACACTCAGTTTTTCACAATTCCTGACATTTAATCCTAGTAAAAATTCCCTGTTTTAGGTCAGTTATGATCACTACTTTATTTTAAGAATGTGAAATGTCAGAGTAGAGTGATTTCAGCTTTTATTTATTTCATCACATTCCCAGTGGGTCAGAAGTTTACATACACTCAATTAGTATTTGGTAGCATTGCCCTTGAATTGTTTAACTTGGGTCAAACTTTTCAGGTAGCCTTCCACAAGCTTCCCACAATAAGTTGGGTGAATTTTGCCCCATTTCTCTTGACAGAGCTGGTGTAACTGAGTCAGGTCTGTAGGCCTCCTTGCTCACACATGCTTTTTCAGTTCTGCCCACAAATGTTCTATAGGATTGAGGTCAGGGCTTTGTGATGGCCACTCCAATACCTTGACTTTGTTGTCCTTAAGCCATTTTGCCACAACTTTGGAAGTATGCTTGGGGTCATTGTCCATTTGGAAGACCCATTTGCGACGACCAAGCTTTAACTTCCTGACTGATGTCTTGAGATGTTGCTTCAATATATCCACATCATTTTCTATCCTTATGATGCCATCTATTTTGTGAAGTGCACTAGTCCCTCCTGCAACAAAGCACCCCCACAACATGATGCTGCCACCCCCGTGCTTCACGGTTGGGATGGTGTTCTTTGGCTTGCAAGCCTCCCCCTTTTCCTCCAAACATAACGATGGTCATTATGGCCAAACAGTTCTATTTTTGTTTCATCAGACCAGAGGACATTTCTCCAAAAAGTACGATCTTTGTCCCCATGTGCAGTTGCAAACCGTAGTCTGGCTTTTTTATGGCGTTTTTGGAGCAGTGGCTTCTTCCTTGCTGAGCGGCCTTTCAGGTTATGTTGATATAGGACTCGTTTTACTGTGAATAGATACTTTTATACCTGTTTCCTCCAGCATCTTCACAAGGTCCTTTGCTTTTGTTCTGGGATTGATTTGCACTTTCCACACCAAAGTACATTCATCTCTAGGAGACAGAACATGTCTCCTTCCTGAGCGATATGACGGCTGCGTACTCCCATGGTGTTTATACTTGTGTACTATTGTTTGTACAGATGAACGTGCTACCTTCAGGCGTTTGGAAATTGCTCCCAAGGATGAACCAGACTTGTGGAGGTCTACAATTATTCTTCTGAGGTTTTGGCTGATTTCTTTTAATTTTCTCATGATGTCAAGCAAAGAGGCATTGAGTTTGAAGGTAGTCCTTGAAATACATCCACAGGTACACTGCCAAATGATTCAAATGATGTCAATTAGCCTATCAGAAGCTTCTAAAGCCATGAGATCATTTTCTGGAATTTTCCAAGCTGTTTAAAGGCACAGTCAACTTAGTGTATGTAAACTTCTGACCCACTGGAATTATGATACAGTGAATGATAAGTGAAATAATCTGTCTGTAAACAATTGTTGGAAAAATTACTTGTCATGCACAAAGTAGATGTCCTAACTGACTTGCCCAAACTATAGTTTGTTAACAAGAAATTTGTGGAGGGTTGAAAAACAAACAAGTTTTAATGACTCCAACCTAAGTGTATGTAATCTTCCAACTTCAACTGTAGCTATCATTGCCTAGCAAGAACAATTTGTGTAATGGCTGTTTCCAGAGGTGAAGCTTTGTCTAGGGAGTTTCTTTCTGCCATTTGTCTGGTTGCAATATTGTTTGGTTTGCTGTGGCTCATAGCCCAACCAGCTGAACGTTTCGCTCTTAGTGTCTCTTATTTAACCACTTGTCTGCCTCCGTCAGGTCTGACAGCAGATGCCCGCATTGTGATCAACAGAGCTCGGGTGGAGTGCCAGAGTCACAGGCTCACTGTGGAGGACCCAGTCACCGTTGAGTACATCACACGACACATCGCCACCCTGAAACAGGTACAATACACACCACCTCTAACTAACAACAGCCGCTAACGACTTGCTATTGCCATCCGTGACAGACACCAATCAACAATTACAGACTAACACAGGAAGTCACAGCCCTTCAATAGTCTCTCTCATATGTGCACAAGCAAGAGATGACTTGTGTAAGACTTATTTTAATGTGATAATGTGATGGGAAAAAATTTGTCAGGCACCTGCAGCAGACCCACGTTTAAAAAGTCTGTTTAATAAGACTTACCTGTGGATATTTTGTCAACGTCATAAAGACCAACCACCTGGACAACTGGCAGAGTAAGTTGAAGTTTATTCAACATTAGTGACACAGAGGGAACTTTCTGTGATGGGTCAACGTGACGATGTTGTCCAAGAGTGACAGCATCGTCGCATGCAACCAGGGATGGGTAGGTTACATTCTGAATGTAATCCTTTACAGTTACTATTGTTACGTTCTAATTCTCAGAGTAAAAAAAACTCTACGGACACTATGAAAGCTCAACCAAGTTTAATTCTTCCCAGAGAATCAAAACAGCTGCATTGGACAAAACGTGTTTCCATCAACAGAAGTATATATACTCCAGTTTAGATGCACTCCTCCTTCTCTCCAACCCTTACATCTGTTATGGTTCGACAGGAAGGCGAAGTGATGGGGTAATAAACCGTTCCTTCTCCCGTAAGGGGACCTGACCTGACCCCCTTGATGCCTAATCCAAAGCTCTCCACCCGTATCACCTATAGCAATCATGTGACTGCCTCCCCTCTACCCAGCACATTCCAAAGCCATCTGGCTCCTACAGATAACCATTAACCTCTGATGTAAAAACCAGTCTCTATCACTCCTCAGATACTATAGTATTACTTCTGATGTATCATGGCTCTAGTATAATAATGTTTCAAGTTTAACCCAGAATCTAACATTCCCCTGTTTTGAACATTTAACTCCGTACTGTTCAACATTACATACACTTGGAAATTACTTATAAATGGACAAACAATCATTAGTAAAACATGAACAAAAAATAAACATAATTAACATTCACAGTGAGGTTTACAAACTCAGAGACTTATGGCCACTGTTCTATGATCACACCATACACAATCTTATTTCCATTCCTCATAGAACACTGATTATAACGTGTCCCCTGGGTCTGTTGACTTCTCCCAGTTCAACATTCTCCTTCTGGTTCCTAAGAGAGTGATGGCACAACTTGCAAAGCAACGAGAAACACTAAACATAACAGTATTAGCAATGTGGTAAACTATGCATAATTTTATATGCATGAAAACCAAAGTCTGAGACCATGACAATTCCCACTCTCTCTTCACCTGACTCTATGCCTCCAGGATACTTTTCTGCTGGATTCCACAAAAATAAAAGCCCTAAAAGCCTCCTCATGCTTTCGCCCAGTCTTCCCCTTACCGGCCCCAGGTTCTGAGAGGTGTTCCCAAGCCATGTCATTTTCACTTTGTTCCCAATCTCCTCCATTGCCACCTGATAGGCAAGTGCGTATCCCGAATCAACGCTACATCTTCTTGAGGTAACTCGGCACTGTATAGACTCTCACATCAATGCCTCCAAAATGTTGTTTAGAGTACAATTACCCCAACATCTATCCTTTTATGATGCATTAACCAATAAAGCAGCTAACCCAACTACAGTGTGGCAAAAAAGTATTTAGTCAGCCACCAATTGTGCAAGTTCTCCCACTTAAAAAGATGAGGCCTATAATTTATCATAGGTACACTTCAACTATGACAGACAAAATGAGAAAACAAAATCCAGAAAATCACATTGTAGGATTTTTAATGAATTTATTTGCAAATTATGGTGGAAAATAAGTATTTGGTCAATAACAAAAGTTTCTCAATACTTTGTTATATACCCTTTGTTGGCAATGACACAGGTCAAACGTTTTCTGTAAGTCTTCACAAGGTTTTCACACACTGTTGCTGGTATTTTGGCCCATTCCTCTATGCAGATCTCCTCTAGAGCAGTGATGTTTTGGGGCTGTCGCTGGGCAACACGGACTTTCAACTCCCTCCAAAGATTTTCTATGGGGTTGATCTGGAGACTGGCTAGGCCACTCCAGGACCTTGAAATGCTTCTTACGAAGCCACTCCTTCGTTGCCCGGGCTGTGTGTTTGGGATCATTGTCATGCTGAAAGACCCAGCCACGTTTCATCTTCAATGCCCTTGCTGATGCAAGGAGGTTTTCACTCAAAATCTCACGATACATGGCCCCATTCATTCTTTCCTTTACACGGATCAGTCGTCCTGGTCCCTTTGCAGAAAAACAGCCCCAAAGCATGATGTTTCCACCCCCATGCTTCACAGTAGGTATGGTGTTCTTTGGATACAACTCAGCATTCTTTGTCCTCCAAACACGACGAGTTGAGTTTTTACCAAAAAGTTATATTTTGGTTTCATCTGACCATATGACATTCTCCCAGTCCTCTTCTGGATCATCCAAATGCTCTCTAGCAAACTTCGGGCGGGCCTGGACATGTACTGGCTTAAGCAGGGGGACATGTCGGGCACTGCAGGATTTGAGTCCCTGGCGGCGTAGTGTGTTACTGATGGTAGGCTTTGTTACTTTGGTCCCAGCTCTCTGCAGGTCATTCACTAGGTCCCCCCGTGTGCTTCTGGGATTTTTGCTCACCGTTCTTGTGATCATTTTGACCCCACGGGGTGAGATCTTGCGTGGAGCCCCAGATCGAGGGAGATTATCAGTGGTCTTGTATGTCTTTCATTTCCTAATAATTGCTCCCACAGTTGATTTCTTCAAACCAAGCTGCTTACCTATTGCAGATTCAGTCTTCCCAGCCTGGTGCAGGTCTACAATTTTGTTTCTGGTGTCCTTTGACAGCTCTTTGGTCTTGGCCATAGTGGAGTTTGGAGTGTGACTGTTTGAGGTTGTGGACAGGTGCCTTTTATACTGATAACAAGTTCAAACAGGTGCCATTAATACAGGTAACGAGTGGAGGACAGAGGAGCCTCTTAAAGAAGAAGTTACAGGTCTGTGAGAGCCAGAAATCTTGCTTGTTTGTAGGTGACCAAATACTTATTTTCCACCATCATTTGCAAATAAATTCATTAAAAATCCTTCAATGTGATTTTCTGGATTTTTTTTCTCATTTTGTCTGTCATAGTTGACGTGTACCTATGAGGAAAATTACAGGCCTCTCTCATCTTTTTAAGTGGGAGAACTTGCACAATTGGTGGCTGACTAAATACTTTTTTGCCCCACTATGTTTAAAGTAGCTCCCAGACCCAACCAATCTGCATGTCTACGGTGGAATCTAGTCTCTCTCTCTTTCTTTAGCTCCACTTCCTCTGTCGTGGTGTCTTCAAGCTCACCCATTATGCAGCTGGACCTTCACTTCCCGTGAGAACTATGCACCCACCGAGGAGAGACATGACGATCTTTACCGCTGCAGGTGCTGTAAGGAGTACTGTGTGTAGACCAGACCAACGCTGTCCCAACACCCCCACCTGTTGTATCTTGATGTACACTCAATCTCCAGAATTCAGCCCGTGCCTCGGTTATCTCCTGCTCCTCATGTGCTGCTTTCACCTGAGGATATACACACTGCAACGCATGACAACATAGACTCCCCCCTTATGGCAAGATCACTAATTTGTGGCATTTGAATAACAGGCCCCGGTACTCCCATCAGTCTCCCAGTTACCCAGCCATTTGGCATGAGTCCTCATAAACTGATAACCCAACAATGCTACTAAAGTAACCCCTGTTACTCCTAACATGGCCCATGACTATAGCCTCCTTCAATTACTGTCCCTACAAATCAAATCGGACTTTATTTGCGACATGCACCGAATACAACAAGTGTAGACTTTACCGTGAAATGCTTACTTACAAGCCCTTAACCAACAGTGCAGTTTAAGAAGAAGAAAGTATTTACCAAGTAGGCTAAAATTAAAAGTAATAATAAAAAGTAACACAATAAGAAAAGCAATAACAAGGCTATATACAGGGCACTGGTACCGAGTCAGTGTGCAGGGGTACAGGCGACTGCCGTGAGAATAACTACTGCGTGTAATCTGTCAAGTGTTTTCCGGCTGTTAGAAATTGGGAACGAGATTAATAAGTTGGAAGAATATCCAACCTAACACCATGATCCAGGTTTGTGTAATGTTCAATTTAACTTCATAATAGTCCCTATATTGTGCACAGTTAGTGGTCCTCCCTCTCCTACGAGCTATCTCCTGTAACAATATACATAGTCTCTGGGAATGATACCCCTCTATCACCACAACCTTAATTTATGAGCCCCCACAGATCTCCCCCGCAGTCACATTCCATCCCACTTAACAGCCCTATATAAACATTCTGTCTCAAACACAGGCCTCGTGTACTTCACCTCCTGCTGCAGATACATTTGCAAATATCATTCCATCTAACCCATAAAACACTAGTTACTACTCCTAATGCACTTCTACAGTTATAAACACACTAAAACATTCTCAAATCAATTAGTCAATATACATCAGTCCCTCCTCTGGAACAGTGATCACTCTTATGTTCCATGAAACCTAAAAACGTATTGACTTGAAAAGGAAAGAGAAAACAAAGTACATGTTTAGTAACTTCACACCACTCTTGATGCGACTAAAACTGTGGAAAGAACCGTCCATCCGTTACGTTCTATACCCATATGAAGCTGGTCTCCATGCCCTCTCCTTCATTTTCACCCTTGGGTGTTATCGCAAAACACAGACTATGAGCCTTGTATGCAATTAATTGTACCGTATCTTCCAGCAATCTATATGTATTGTGATTTAACATTAAAATTCTGATGACATGGTAAAAAAAAAAAAAGCCTTCATGGTTGACCCAAGCTATCATCCAGTGAGTTCTCTAACAACCTCCCTGTCGGGAAGATACTTAGAGATAAGGTTTCTAGAGCCTCCCTAGGCCTAATACATTTTTGCAGTGCCCCCACCCCTCACAGTTTTAGAGCACCCCTCTCTCTCTCTATCCGAATCATAACTAAAACATTTTATAAATTATCCAACCCAAATTCAGAATTACAGTCCTTAGTGCTTACTTTGAGTCTATGATTCGAACTCAAGTCTCTCAACCTAGCACACATCATCCCTGTTAGAATGTACGTTTAATAACAACCTTTTTATTGCCGGTAATAGCTCTTCTCATTACAGCCCCCATTTGTCCCTGTTTTCCTGTCGCAAGTGGCCTGGTAATGAAAGACCGATATCTCAATGCATACTTAGTCTAAATTGTTCGCAGTGTCCCGGCACTTATCGTTCTAGCGTGTCTTCTTCAGATAGCGTTACAGTTCATCTTCCCAACGGCACATGTAACTCTTGCCTGTCACATTTGATGGCCCTTGATCATGTCCCGATTTTTCAATATCCAAATAGATACATCTGTTTCTCCCACGTACACGAGTCTCTCACCTGAGCCGTTATCTCTCTCCACACACGCGGTCTCAGCACTCCTGCCGCCCGTACCCAGGTTTGGCTCGGACTCAGAAGTGTTAAAAGTCGCTGTCGCATTGAACGCCTTTGTCAGTCTTTCTTCAGCCGGTTAGGGAGGGTTTTGAGGTTCACACACACTGTTTGTGGTCATATTATTCCTACCATGCCTTAAGACACGATCTGATGTCACCTTCCATGATAACCTCAAGAGAGGAAAGAGCATAATAACATACTGTTACTGTTGACACCATTTTCAAAATTAGTTCATACTCCCGCATTTGACTGGCGACCTCTCGGAAGAGTTGCCAAATCAGGAAGTTAGCACCCTAACTCATCGAAGAATCCCACACTCCATTAGGCCCAATCTGGTGAAATTTGTATCGAAACAAAGACAAAAATGAAATCAGCAATACACATCACAGTCCATTTGGAGTAACTGTCATCCCTTATTGACATTTTTCCTTCTATATACAGACTGAACAAAAATACATTTGTATATATACCCAAGGACCAGGACCCCAGGGAACTGGTCATTTTCCCTTCGAACACATGATTCACATTGAATGAAAAACAAAATGTTAAATCAAAAATAAACAAATTCGAATAACCAATCAACTTAGAATTACAACTCTTGATAACTCCATAAGGAAATAATAGTATCTCATAAAGCAATGGTAGAATAGACATTGGTGTTTCTCATTCATTTTATAATTAATTCTGACTCGTACAGATAACCATTAACTTCTGGTGTAAAAATCAGTCTATCACTCCTCAGATACTATAGTATTACTTCTAATGTATCATGTCTCTAGTATAATACTGTTCCGATTTTAACCCAGAATCTAACACTATACTGAACAAAAATATAAATGCAACAATTTAAAATATTTTACTGAGTCACAGTTCATGTAAGGAAATCAGTCAATTGAAATAGGCCCTAATCTATGGATATCACATGACTGGGAATACAGATAACCATCTGTTGGTCACAGATACCTTAAAAAAATGTAGGGGCGTGGATCAGAAAACCAGTCAGTATCTCGTGTGATCACCATTTGCCTCATGCAGAGTGACACATATCCTTCGCATAGTGTTGATCAGACTGTTGATTGTGACCTTTGAAATGTTGTCCTACTCCTCTTTAACGGCTGTGCGAAGTTGCTTGATATTGGAGGGATCTGGAACACGATGCTGTACACGTCATTCCAGAGTATCCCAAATATGCTCAATGGGTGACATGTCTGGTTCGTATGCAGGCCATGGAAGAACTGTGACATTTTCAGCTTCCAGGAATTGTATACAGATCTTTGCGACATGGGGCCGTGCATTACCATGCTGAAACATAAGGTGATGGCAGCGGATTAATGGCATGACAATGGGCCTCAGGATCTCGTCATGGTAACTGCATTCAAATTGCCATCGATAAAATGTGTTCGTTGTCCGTAGCTAATGCCTGACTAAACCATAACCCCACCGCCACCATAGGGCACTCTGTTCACAAAGTTGACATCTGCACACCGCTCGCCCACACGACACCATACAAGTGGTTTGCGGTTGTGAGGCCGGTTGGACGTACTGCCAAATTCTCTAAAACGACGTTGGAGGTGGCTTATGGTAGTGAAATTATCATTAAATTACATAGCAACAACTCTGGTGGACATCCCTACAGTCAGCATGCTAATTGCCCCCTCCCTCAACTTGAGACATCTGTGGTGTTGTGACAAAACTGGGCCTTTCGTCACCAGCACGAGTTGCACCTGTGTAATGATCATACTGATTCATCAGCTTCTTGATATGCCACACCTGTCAGGTGGATGGATTATCTTGGCAAAGGAGAAATTCTCACTAACAGGGATGTAAACAAATTTGTGCACAAAATTTGAGAGAGAAGCTTTTTGTGCGTGTGGGATATTTAATTTCAGCTCATGAAACATGGCACCAACACTTTACATTATTATATTACATACATTATATTTCTGTTCAGTGTAGTTACCTGTCCAAAATTGTAATCACAAATGTAACTTTTGGATTACCCAAACTAAGTATCGTAATCTGATTACATTCAATTTTTTGTTATTTAACTAGGCAAGTCAGTTAAGAACAAATTCTTATTTATAATGACGGCCTACCCTGGCCAATCCCTCCCCAAACCTGGACGATGCTGGACCAATTGTGCGTCGCCCTATGGGACTCCTGATCACGGCCAGTTGTGATACAGCCCGGAATCGAACCAGGGTCTGTAGTGACGCCTCTAGCACTGAGATGCAGTGCCTTAGACAGTTGTGACACTTGGGAGCCCAATTACTTTCCTCTTAACAGGCTCAGGTTAGTAGCTAGCACAGCCACTAACCTTAACCCTAATGCTTAATCATAACCTTAAATGAAGACCAAAAAGATAATTTATGTTTTCATACATTTTTACAATATAGCCAAGTTTGGCCTATCTTGGGGAAATGGCTCAGTTCTGCCTTAAGGACAAGACTGATCCCAATAAATTCAACCTGCTTAAGAGGCATTAGGAGACAAAAATGTATATTACCAATTGAGCGACATCTATTGCAGGATCAATTAATGTTCGAGTTTACATAGCTGGCCAGAATTAGATGTTGCATTTTACTTTACAGGTTGGTTATGTAAGAATCGTCTAACCCATTACTTTCTATTACAGATAATAATACGATTATGCTATATCTACATCAAACCAACAACAGTCTTTCAGATTTCCAGTCATTCCAATTCATTTCATACCCCTTAATTTTCAAGAATAAGACTTGGAAATATAGATTAGTCAAATAGTTTTACCTGAGCATAACCCAAAAACTAAGGACTAATTATTGCCTGACATGTTTATGATTGTGTTGTCATGGAGGATTGATTGGGCTCATTGCTTCGAGTTGACAAATAAATTCTGCTCTGGGAATGGCTTTTAGCACTACCCAAAAGTGCTATTTGCATGTGAAAATCTAGATGGTAATTTTCCATGAAGAAAATCGAACCCCCCACTCGTGTTCTTCTTAAATTCAACTTGTTTTTGACAGTATGGAGCATAATACCATGTGGGAGTTTAAAACTCAAACTTTTATTTCATTGGCTGTTGCAAGTGCACATTTTTCACTTGCTGTCCACTGGGGTGTCTTCATTACTCCGATTGTGTTGCAAAATCTTTCTTAAACAGAAGCAAACGGAGAGAGGCCGTTCTTATTATACCTCCAGTGGGAGGGACCTACCTGAATTGGTCCAATAGAAGCTTGCGTTTTGCTCTGTTTGCATATGTTTTGGTTCTTAAACGGCTTACATAACGAATATATTTTCATTTTATTTAACCTTTATTTAACTAGGCAAGTCAGTTAAGAACAAATTCTTATTTACAATGACGGCCTAGGAACAGTGGGTTAACTGGCTTGTTTAGGGGCAGAACGACATTTTTACCTTGTCAGCTTGGGGATTCGATCTAGCAACCTTTCAGTTACTGGCCCAACGCTCTAACCACTAGGCTACCTGCCTCCTGTATGTTGATGCATTGGCCGGGAATATAACCCAGGTCGCAAAAACAATGATTGATAAGCAGCTTAAACTTCTTAATTTCAACCATTATTGTGTTAAAATACAATACTGGTCATAAGTTTTAGAACACGTACTCATTCAAGGGTTTTTCTTTATTGTTACTATTTTCTACATTGTAGAATAATAGTGACGATATCAAAACTATGAAATAATACACATGGAATAACGTAGTAACCAAAAATTGTTAAATAAAATATATTTAAAATGTAAGATTCTTCAAATAGCCACTCTTTGCCTTGATGACAGATTTGCACACTTGGCATTCTCTCAACCAGTTTCACCTGGAATACTTTTCCAACTGTCTTGAAGGAGTTCCCACATATGCTTAGCACTTGTTGGCTGCTTTTCCTTCACTCTGCGGTCTAACTCACCCCAATCCATCTCAATTGGGTTGAGGCCGGGTGATTGTGGAGGCCAGGTCATCTGATGCATCACCCTCCTTCTTCCTCAAATAGCCCTTACACAGGCTGGAGGTGTGTTGGGTCATTGTCCTGTTGTAAAACAAATGATAGCCCCACTAAGCCCAAACCAGATGGGATGGCATGTCGCTGCAGAATGCTGTGGTAGCCATGCTGGTTAAGTGTGCCTTGAATTCTAAATAAATCACAGTGTCACCAGCAATGCACCCCCACACCATCACACCTCTTCCTCCATGCTTTACGGTGGGAAATACACATGCGGAGATCATCCGTTCACCCACACTGCGTCTCACAAAGACACAGTGGTTGGAACCAAAAATCTCCAATTTCGACTCCAGACCAAAGGACAAATTTCCACCGGTCCAATGTCCATTGATCGTGTTTCTTGGCCCAAGCAAGTCTCTTATTCTTATTGGTATTGTTAGTAGTGGTTTCTTTGCAGCAATTCAACCATGAAGGCCTGATTCACACAGTCTCCTCTGAACAGTTGATGTGTCTTTTACTTGAACTCTGTGAAGCATTTATTTGGGCTGCAATTTCTGAGACTGGTAACTCTAATGAACTTATCCTCTGCAGCAGTGGTAACTCTGGGTCTTCCATTCCTGTGGCGGCCCTCATGAGAGCCAGTTTCACCATAGCGCTTGGTTTTTGCGACTGCACTTGAAGAAACTTTCAAAGTTCTTAATTTTCCGTATTGACTAACCTTCATGTCTTAAAGTAATGATGGACTGACATTTCTCTTTGCTTATTTGAGCTGTTCGACCAAATAGGGCTGTCTTCTGTATACCCCCCTACCTTGTCACAACACAACTGATTGGCTCAAAGGCATTAAGGAGGAAATAAACTCCACAAATTAACTTTAAAGAAGGCACACCTGTAAATTGAAATGCATTCCCGGTGACTACCTCATGAAGCTGGTTGAGAGAATGCCAAGAATGTGCAAAGCTGTCAAGGCAAATGGTGGCTATTTGAAGAATCTCATGTAAAATATTTTTGGATTTAACACTTTTTTTCTTTGGTTACTTCATGCACAAAGTAGATGTCCTAACCGACTTGCCAAAACTATAGTTTGTTAACGAGAAATTTGCGGAGTGGTTGAAAAACGAGTCTTAGTGACTCCAACATAAGTGTATGTAAACTTCTGACTTCAACTGTATAAATTAGTGAGCTGGGATCAGACCACCAGCCATCCGCAACAACTACAATCCGTAAGGCGCAAATAAATGAGCAGCAATGTGATTCACATCAATGGGCTATGTAGCCTAGATATCAATAATAAGTGTAGTGCTATGTGCCACTGCTGCCGTCCTTACCTCCAAGCATTTATTCAAGTTGGATAATCTTTGAATGCCGACAGCAGGCGCACCATTGGAAGACATACAGTAACTTGGACTGTAGCCTACAAAAAGCCTATTCCTGCTCTTTTCCCACGATTGTTATAGATATAATATATTTTCTTTTACCTTTATTTACCTAGGCAAGTCAGTTAAGAACAAATTCTTATTTACAATGACAGTTTACCCTGGCCAAACCCGGACGATGCTGGGCCAATTGTGCGCCGCCCTATGGGACTCCCAATCACGGCCGGTTGTGATACAGCCTGGAATTTAATCAGGGTCTGTTGTGATGCCTCTAGCACTGAGATGCAGTGCCTAAGACCGCTGCGCCACTTGGGAGCCCAACTATCCATCAAACACATTTGGTGTGTCATCATATTAGTCTCTGATTTGTGGTCAGACTCTTTCAGACATAACAGACTTAAACTTGCACCTTTTTTCAATGCTGATTTTGAATATCATTAGGAAAATAAATGTACAAAAAAAACTGAATTTAAAAGTAACCCTAGAAGTAATCATCTAGTTTTTCAAAAGTACACTGCTCAAAAAGATAAAGGGAACACTTAAACAACACAATGTAACTCCAAGTCAATCACACTTCTGTGAAATCAAACTGTCCACTTAGGAAGCAACACTGATTGACAATAAATTTCACATGCTGTTGTGCAAATGGAATAGACAACAGGTGGAAATTATAGGCAATTAGCAAGACACCCCCCAATAAAGGAGTGGTTCTGCAGGTGGGGACCATAGACCACTTCTCAGTTCCTATGCTTCCTGGCTGATGTTTTGGTCACTTTTGAATGCTGGCGGTGCTTTCACTCTAGTGGTAGCATGAGACGGAGTCTACAACCCACACAAGTGGCTCAGGTAGTGCAGCTCATCCAGGATGGCACATCAATGCGAGCTGTGGCAAGAAGGTTTGCTGTGTCTGTCAGCGTAGTGTCCATAGCATGGAGGCGCTACCAGGAGACAGGCCAGTACATCAGGAGACGTGGAGGAGGCCGTAGGATGGCAACAACCCAGCAGCAGGATCGCTACCTCCGCCTTTGTGCAAGGAGGAGCAGGAGAAGCACTGCCAGAGCCCTGCAAAATGACCTCCAGCAGGCCACAAATCTGCATGTGTCTGCTCAAACGGTCAGAAACAGACTCCATGAGGGTGGTATGAGAGCCCAACGTCCACAGGTGGGGGTTGTGCTTACAGCCCAGCACCGTGCAGGACGTTTGGCATTTGCCAGAGAACACCAAGGTTGGCAAATTCGCCACTTGTGCCCTGTGCTCTTCACAGATGAAACAGGTTCACACTGAGCACGTGACAGAGTCTGGAAACGCCGTGGAGAACGTTCTGCTGCCTGCAACATCCTCCAGCATGACCGGTTTGGTGGTGGGTCAGTCATGGTGTGGGCTGGCATTTCTTTGGGGGGCTGCACAGCCCTCCATGTGCTCGCCAGAGGTAGCCTGACTGCCATTAGGTACCGAGATGAGATCCTCAGACCCCTTGTGAGACCATATGCTGGTGCGGTTGGCCCTGGGTTCCTCCTAATGCAAGACAATGCTAGACCTCATGTGGCTGGAGTGTGTCAGCAGTTCCTGCAAGAGGACGGCATTGATGCTATGGACTGGCCCACCCCTTCCCCAGACCTGAATCCAATTGAGCGCATCTGGGACATCATGTCTCGCTCCATCCACCAACGCCACGTTGCACCACAGACTGTCCAGGAGTTGGGGGATGCTTTAGTCCAGGTCTGGGAGGAGATCCCTTAGGAGACCATCCACCACTTCATCAGGAGCATGCCCAGGCGTTGTAGGGAGGTCATACAGACACGGAGGCCACACACACTACTGAGCCTCATTTCGACTTGTTTTAAGGACATTACATCAAAGTTGGATCAGCCTGTAGTGTGGTTTTCCACTTTAATTTTGAGTGTGACTCCAAATCCAGACCTCCATGGGTTGATAAATTGGATTTCCATTGATTATTTTTGTGTGATTTTGTTGTCAGCACATTCAACTATGTAAAGAAAAAAGTATTTAATAAGATTATTTCTTTCATTCAGATCTAGGATGTGTTGTTTAAGTGTTCCCTTTATTTTTTTGAGCTGTATATATCTAATCTGACTACAATATTTTTGCTGGTCATGGATTACAGTTAGTTAGTTTTGTAATCTGTTACTCCCCAAACCTGCATGCAAGGCTACCTTGTACCCAGTTTGGTAGAGTAAACTAGAGTCCATATGATACTTGACTGTTTGTTTATTTTTATAGAAAGCCAGCTTTTTATCTTTTTCTGTAGCGTTACACTCAGAGTAATGGACGAAGACCGTTTGGCATCTCGGCGTTGATCGTGGGTTTTGACTACGATGGGACCCCCAGGCTCTATCAGACTGACCCCTCAGGAACATACCATGCATGGAAGGTCAGCCAATCCACAAAAATACCTCACCTTTCTCCACAGATAAATATGTTTATCGTTTTTCATAGCCATGATGATTCTCTGAAGTGTATCGTTGCAAAAATGAGATTTTCTTGTCTTAATTGTGCGATCTGTTTTTTAAATAAACGTTAGCTATTGAGCTGTATTTAAACCACACTATTGGTATTTTATTGTTTTAAAAATACTCAGTTACTGATTTGTTACCCATCTCTTTGTTCAGGCAAATGCAATTGGCCGCAGTGCTAAGACAGTGAGGGAATTCCTGGAGAAGAACTACACAGAGGAAGCCATCGCCACTGACAACGAGGCGATTAAGCTGGCAATCAAAGCCTTGCTTGAGGTGAGATCAACCACTGTCATTTTTATGCTAAACTCCAAACCGACCCTTACCGCCTACTTCCTACTCCCCTAGGCACTTCTGTAGGTCTGAGACAGTTATATTTGTGTATTCAATATGGCAAAAAATTCAGCTGTTAGCATATTAAATCCATTGTGTACATTTGACCTTTTGAACTATGTTTTACAGGTGGTTCAGTCTGGTGGGAAGAACATTGATCTCGCTGTGATCAGAAGAAACCAGCCACTGAAGGTAACCTCACCATAGAGTTTGGTGGTCTGATCCCAGTATTTGCTGCTTTAAACATGTATTTGTCTATGGGTTAATTGCTTCTTTTTTTTTGTTGCTCCATGTAGTTATTGGAGTCCAAAGAAATTGAGACCCTGGTGGCTGAGATCGAGAAAGAGAAAGAAGATGAGGCAGAGAAGAAAAAACAGAAGAAATCTACTTGAAGTTGTTACTCAACCACTGGCTTTCATTTAGCACTTGGGTAAAGGCAGCGTATTTGGTCGGTAAATATAGAAAAGTGTCAAGGTTTATAGGCCCAAATATAGCTTTCATGTCACACACTAAGGTTCGTATGTTCAATTTTCACATAAATATCCCACTGGCATTGCCATCAATACATGGTTTATGTGGAAGTTGAGTTGTGTGGATCTCAAGTTAGGATTCAGAACTTGGAGATCTCACCTCTGCCCTCTTTTAAGAACAGTAATGTTATTTTAAGAACAGTTTTTTATTTTTTTCATTGAACTTATTTGAAGTGAATGTTAATAGATCGACATACTTAATAAAGTCAACTTGTTTATGTACCTTTTGTTTTTATTCATTCATCATGTTATAGGGCGAGTGTTTATTTTCTTTAGATTCAAGTTATCTTTGTTGTATGCGTTAAAATGCTAAAATATGTCTGTAGTGAAGTCGAGCACCCAATCCCAGATAATAATTTAAAAAATACTGTAGTAAAATTGAGTCAGAACAGCATTATACCAACTATGTCAAGAATCATCAACGCAACAGTAAATATCACCCCCATGAATGGTTCAGCCCCCCCCCCCTTATTGAGATATTCCGTGTGACTAACACATTTCAGTTAATTACTATAGCTTAAGCCTTGGTCCGATCAGTGTCATTTTGTACATGCTGGATCTCTGTGGCAGGACGCATCCATCCAAGTTTGGTCAATCGGGCTACTGCTGTCTATGTCATGTGACCAATGGACGGACAGGGACAGATCCACAGTCCCCTCCCTGATTTCATCGTGGGGGATAATGAAGGCTTAGTTTGACATATCAGTGGGTCAATATGAAGAAATTACAATGTAATTTTATCTTCACTTCAGTATCCTACCCTGCAGAATACAAAAAGATCACTGTTATTCCTCACTCCGGCAGAGGCAGTAGTAGACTCAACATCCATAACGGCAATGTTTCCATTTACCAGCGTTCTTTAGAAATATCACTTGTACAGCGACTGAAGAGTAGCCCAGGCCCCAGACAGACTGCTTTATGAAGCGCTCATCTCTCACATAGTCATTTAAAGGGCAGTGCAGTTACAGTTGAAGTCGGAAGTTTACATACACTTAGGTTAACATAAACGAGTCATTACAACTCGTTTTTCAACCACTCCAAAAAACTCTTGATGACAAACTATAGTTTTGGGAAGTCGGTTAGGACATCTACTTTGTGCATGACACAAGTCATTTTTCCAACAAATGTTTACAGATTATTTCACTTCTAATTAATTGTATCACAATTCCAGTGGGTCAGAAGTTTACATACACTAAGTTGACTGTGCCTTTAAACAGCTTGAAAAACTCCAGAAAATGATGTCACGGCTTTAGAAGCTTCTGATAGGCTAATTGACATCATTTGAGTCATTTGGCAGTGTACCTGTGGATGTATTTCAAGGCCTACCTTCAAACTCACTCAATGCCTCTTTGCTTGACAACATGAGAAAATCTAAAGAAATCAGCCAAGAACTCAGAAAAAAAATTGTAGACCTCCACAAGTCTGGTTCATCCTTGGGAGCAATTTCCAAACGCCTGAAGGTAGCACGTTCATCTACAAACAATAGTACACAAGTATAAACACCATGGGAGCACGTAGCCATCATACTGCTCAGGAAGGAGACACGTTCTGTCTCCTAGAGATGAACGTACTTTGGTGTGAAAAGTGCAAATCAATCCCAGAACAACAGCAAAGGACCTTGTGAAGATGCTGGAGGAAACGGGTACAAAAGTATCTATCCACAGTAAAACGAGTCTTATATCGACATAACCTGAAAGGCCGCTCAGCAAGGAAGAATCCACTGCTCCAAAAACGGCATAAAAAAGCCAGACTACGGTTTGCAACTGCACATTAGGACAAAGATCGTACTTTTTGGAGAAATGTCCTCTGGTCTGATGAAACAAAAATAGAACTGTTTGGCCATAATGACCATAGTTATGTTTGGAGGAAAAAGGGGGAGGCTTGCAAGCCGAAGAACACCATCCCAACCGTGAAGCACGGGGGTGGCAGCATCATGTTGTGGGGGTGCTTTGCTGCAGGAGGGACTAGTGCACTTCACAAAATAGATGACATCATGAGGATAGAAAATGATGTGGATATATTGAAGCAACATCTCAAGACATCAGTCAGAAAGTTAAAGCTTGGTCGTCGCAAATGGGTCTTCCAAATGGACAATGACCCCAAGCATACTTCCAAAGTTGTGACAAAATGGCTTAAGGACAACAAAGTCAAGGTATTGGAGTGGCCATCACAAAGCCCTGACCTCAATCCTATTGAAAATGTGTGTGCAGAACTGAAAAAGCATGTGTGAGCAAGGAGGCCTACAAACCTGACTCAGTTACACCAGCTCTGTCAGGAGTAATGGGCCAAAATTCACCCAACTTATTGTGGGAAGCTTGTGGAAGGCTACCTGAAACATTTGACCCATGTTAAACAATTTAAAGGCAATGCTACCGAATACTAATTGAGTGTATGTAAACTTCTAATCCACTGGGAATATGATGAAAGAAATAAAAGCTGAAATCACTCTCTACTATTATTCTGACATTTCACGTTCTTAAAATAAAGTGGTGATCCTAACTGACCTAAGACAGGGAATTTTTACTAGGATTAAATGTCAGGAATTGTGAAAAACTGAGTTTAAATGTATTTGGCTAAGGTGTATGTAAACTTCCCACTTCAACTGTATATGTTATTTTCCTGCTATGATGTCGAAATAGTCCCAGTCTGTATTGGAACGTTGTGCCTAGAACAAGACCAACAGCACAAACATACAGCTACAAGTAGTGAGTGGAGTTACAAATGGATTAAAGTAACAAGTTAAATGTCTTACCTGTGAAAAATATTTTCCACCAATATAGCTAGCTAGACGTAGCCTACTTGGACCCCAGGTTGACACATTTCCCACTCCAAATAGCCTGAAGCCACAGGGCTGTTCTCGCAGTCTCTATTTCCCTGCACGGGAGCATGTACATCGAACAACACAGCAGCTTTTCAGCTTTTTTTATTTCTGTATAACAAAAAATCTACAACTTTCCATTGTCAGTGGGAAAGAATGAATGTTTGTTTTCCACAATTTGTGGGTGTGGTTGAGGAGAATTCCTTTTTATGACGTAAATATCGACTCGGAGTATAACACTGAAATTGTGAAAATTATGATAATGCCTTTTTTGTGTAAGAGCTGTTTGAAAGACATGCCTGGAATTTCAGCCTGTTCAGGTGGGATGGAACTTTTAGCCCACATCAAGGTGTCACAATGTGATCTAATTATAATAGACAGATTACTTTTCATCTGGGCAAGGGGGTGGACTCTAGACCATCCTATCAGCCAATCAGGGCTGTGTATGTAAATATATTCACATTTGTTTCCTAACGCCCACAAGATCAAGACAGCATTTCAAGGGTCAAAGGAGGCTCAGGGAAATAAATACATGTTTTTATTTTGGAGTTATTTTCATTAGATAAACACACACATTGGTTTATTAGACATACACTGATGATTTTAAAATAAAATTACAAGAACTGCATGAGGGCTTTACAACAAATTAGTGATGGACCAAGGGAAGTGTCCGTATGCCTCTTCCCTCCTTTCTTGCCTCACCCCCTTCTTTTATTTCACCCTAAATTTGCTTATCAAGCAACCGCTGCTCTGAATTCTCAAAGACACAATTATGGCCGCCGGTGTAGTAGGCCTGCTTAATGGGATCCTGGCCTCAGACCCCAGTGGGAAACTTCAGTGACTTTAATCTGGAGCCCTTTGAAAAGTTGTGCTGCCGAGCGTTGCTGAGGAGCCCCGGGGGGTCCCTGTGACTCTCACCAAAGACATAATGGTGAATGGTAAAGTCCTTCATTTAGAGTCATCTCCCCCAGACAGGATTTCCTGAGTGGGTGCCATGACTGCCGTGGCAAGAGAAACTGCTATTTGTCTGCAATTTGTCTTGTTTGTGTGGGTTATAGATGTGTGGGTATGAATCCGTTAATTTCAGGAGAATCCTTTATAACCCTACTATAAATGTATAGGTTGTTCAATTATTTATCAAACTCACTTCTTCAATGTTTTAAGGACAATGGTAGTGCAGATGTGTGCTAATCAAGAATGAGCTTTCCATTTTTTTTAATCGAAACACCACACACATTTTGTATTTCAATCAGTTGTATGTTGAAGCTCAGCTCTCAGTATGTCAGAAGCGCTTGCAAAATTCTTATTCTGACAGAAACAGACAACAGACAAACACTCCTTTTCTGATTCTTGCAGTAGTGGTTGAAAGTGAAGACAAATTATAAAGGAGCAACAAAATAAGCTACTTCCTTAACTTTCTCCAAGTTCACTAAGGGTAATCCCTTCAGTCACAGAGGTTATCTAGATCCATCTTGTCAATAGACCGAGAACAGCTTATGTTTCTAATGCCAAAGCTGGCTGCTGCTCCTAGTTCTGTTTGAACTGCTTGTGGGAAGAGTTTCTCTTTGTTTTTCGCTGCCTGCTGTTGTTGTTGCCCATAATCAGAACAAGCTACTTTGCCTGGGGACAAAGCCCATCACTGGCTGGCTGCTGTTCGTCATTAATGCAGAAAATAATGGCTCCACCAGAGGTCATCGACGGAGGAACAAGGCCCGGGGACATGTGCTCTCCAAGCAAGAATGCACAGTGCCCAAGGCTGTAGACTGAGTGCATTACAGTGTACACACACACACACTCTTAATGTACCTCACAAACCAATTGTGCAAACATATTGCGTTTTTTAGACTACTGACAACACAGTAGCCTAAACAGTATGAGATGTACACACACACCTCACAAACCAATAGCATTCTTATATTGTGGACTACACTTAGAAGACATTGCAAACTAAATAAAAATGTACATCAACACACACACACACACACACACACACACACACACTCAACACAGTGTATTTATGCGTTTGAATTAATAGACTTTTATGTTACTTGAATGCATACAAAATAGATGGAAACTGCCTGTAGTATGAGTCTGCTGCACTTTTGCCTAATAATAACAAAATCAATGTAGCTTCCTGTCATGTTGATTTCAATTCATATACAGTGCACATTGCAGGCAGCGCAGGTTGGGGATCTACATTTTGTCATTCTAATGTGTTACCCCCTTGGCTGTATTTCAAAGCAGGCCTTTCTTGGGATGTTTGAAATTATCAGTGTGGAATGTCCCCAGGTCCAGATAAGATAACTGCTTCAAGGGCAAAACACACACACAGACAGAGAGACACACACACAGATACACAACCCCTGGGAGCTAAGGTTATATCAGTCCTCCTCTCTTACAGAGTGCTTCTGTTCCGCTGAAATCAATGGAGCCAGTACCACTCGCCACCAGCCGGGTGCAGTGTTGCATAAAAGCAGTATGTTCATATCAGTTACACCTTTATCTCACTTTTGTCATTAAGGCTTACAGTATGAGTCTAGCTATCAGCTAGCTGAATATACTGGCTTCTGACAGGTTTTTGTCGCTCTGCGCTTTAACATAGAGCCTCAAAGGCTCTAAGAACAATTGAATCCATAGAGAGAGAGAGAGGGATATATATATATATATATAGAGGGAGAGTTGTGTGTGCTTAAAACTGTCAGAAGAAAAAACAACAAGCTAATGTCCTGGAGCCATGGCCAAGCTGTCATAGTGTGTTGGGTCATGAAAGGCTACACTCTCAACACTGTCCCTTTTCTGCTTGTCACTTGTTGACAGATATATACACCATTATCCGTGAAGGCTAGCGATCTGAACCGCTAGCCTTCACTCTTTCCCTACAGGGTTATGGTTATACCACGAAATAAAGGATGGACAAATTGGAAGTATGTGTGTAGTCCTAAGACATATGTGTAATCACATATGTGATCCCCTATTACAGATCCGGGGATATTGACTAGAGTCATTTCCACATATTTCTCTCACATCATTCATTCATAGGTCTGCAAAGTATCTATCTTCGCCTCGTGAACACACCCTCTATCAATGTCACCACAGTTGCGAACATACACAGTGGCGCAAATGATACAACAAGCTGCATTGATAGCCTTGGCCTTTGTGTGTGTTGAATGGGTTTTGGAACACTAACAGTTCAGTGTTAACAGAATAAAGGGCTGGTTTACTGTTACCCCTCAAGAGTCAACATACAATGATTTTGTCTCACTGGAGAAGAATACGAGTACATCCTCTTCTAATTGAAAGATGATACAATCAGATACACAGGGAGGGAGAACGAGAGAGGGACAGAGGGAGAGAGAAGGCATGGACAACTAGAGAGAGGGGGTAAAAAATAAAGGAAGGAGAGATTGGCAAAAAGGAGCAGACAGGGCTAAGTAAACAATTCCCATGATGCCGTGGGGCAGGAAGCAGTAGCCTGGGGGTGCTTGGCCTCTCAGGGCCGTGGCAGAAGTCAGTTACACACATCACATAGAATTACACGGAATGAGGTTACAGCAAAATGTCAGCCAACGCATAAGGAGGAACCATCGACCCATAGGATAATTCGATGGCCTGAGGGGGGTGCAATCTCACATTCCCACGAATCCTCTCTTTCCACCCACACACCCTCTTTTCATTGTATTTTTAAATCAATTTTATCTCTCTCTCTCTGCTCCATTATTTAATGTTTTCAATTGTACTGTGCACTCTAGTAGCCAAGCATACTCATGAATGTAACATGGTAAATGTGTGCCTAGTGTATTTCCATGAGAATTGACTGCAGTATCCTCTACCGTCTGTCACCATTCCCCATGGAAATGTTTAGGGCTATTGCTTTAAAGGCTCCACTGACCTGACTGTTGGATGGCTTGATTCAGGACCTGCTGCTTTCTGTTCATGCTCTCCCTTTGTCTCACTCTCATATTATCTTCACCACACAAAATGCCTGTCATTCTATTACTTGTCGGACATATTCTTTCCCTCCCAGTCATGATGTGAGACACTTGAGGCCTTTAATAAAAATGAATTGAATTGGACAGTTGAAATAAGTACATTTTGTGTTTTTAACTGTCATGTTTTTTTTGGGAGGTCTATCATTACGGTATCATATGGAAATGTAAATAATATTGTTTGTCAGAGTGTGTGTCTGTGTTATTGTGTGTGTGTGTGCGTGTGCAGATAGCTGAGTGCCTCTGACAGGGAGGACAAGCCTGAAGGCAGGTCTCAGCCCTTCAGCACCAAAAATGACACATGACCCTCCCCCAACCCCCACACACATGCTGTATACTGCTTAGATTACATTATATTTGTCCTCTGGACATGCACCCTCCTTGCTGGATGACATTCGGGCTTGTGCAGCACTGAGGTTACCTTTATGCACCCCGAAGTTAAACATGCCTGTCTTCAGTATGCAATCAGAAAAGAAAATGTGATGAGAGAAAGATTTCCAAAAGCACTTTGATCAGAGGCATCCACAGCAACTTGTTAAGCAGTATGTAAATTTAGGCTGATACTGAATAAAGTTGCCAGAATGGCATGAATCCATTGTGCTGCGATGATCAAAATAAAAGAGGTCTTCATGTGCTGGAGGGCAAGAAAGTCACAGACATTAGTTATTTTTTTCGGCTTCCTCCTTTTTTTCTCACAAAGAGAGAGGGCTGATGGGAGGCAGAGAGGAGAGGGTAGGGAGGAAAGGAGGGAGGGAAATGAAAGATGGGGGAAGCCTGGAAGGATCTCAATCTAAATTAGCCGAATAGAGGGAAAGAATCTGCTGAGTGAGATGTATAATTCAAATCAGGGTTATACTGCTGTGCTGTGATGAAAACATCAGCATTCATTCATTATCTGACTGAGTGAATTCTCCAATTACAACTGGGACCTTCTATAGACGATTCAAAGCCAAAGGTATAAGCTTGAACTATTGAATAGATTGTGGCAATGCCCCTAGAATGGATTTCAATGAACAATCTCACCTATGGTATCTCTTTCTAACCCTCTCTCTGACTCTGTGAGATGAATAGGCGTTGTCACGGAGACTCTTGTAGCCTGTCAGCTTTTAAACAAACAGTCACTGAAAGCATCACTTTCACAGGAGACCTGAGAGTCTGAGTCTGTGGTAAGATCATTAGCTTGCCTCAGTCACAACCCCCCTCAACTCACACCTGTCTATGTGGGAAGATGTGTCCTGCCAATTAAGCAGAAAGATACAAATATGGCCTCACAAGTACAATGAGCATATCTCCTGTCTTCAGCAATGTTATCACAGGAATCTGATTGCCTTCAGTGTCAGTATTAATGCCAAACAAAAATAGCTAATTGTATGATCTTGTTCATTCAGTATCCATAATCATTTTGAACTACACTGACCTTGTCTGAATACCCGTACTTGTGTTCTACATAGTAGACATTTTGGGTATGCGAAAATAGAACATTTTATAGTATGTGACATTTAAAAATGTTGTATGTATAACGAGTGGGAAAGCAAGTACAGGGTGTGAGTGTTTTAATAAAGAAACAAACCAAGAAACACAAAACATGCACTGACATGAAACAGAGTCAATAGCACCTGAGGAAAGAACCAAGGGGAGTGACAGATATAGGGAAGATAATCAAGGAGGTGATGGAGTCCAGGTGAGTGTCATGAGGCGCTGGTGCACTTGACGATGGTGACAGGTGTGCGGGATAATTGGCAGCCTGATGACCTAGAGGCCGGAGAGGGAGTATACGTGACAGTATGCTTTAAATTCCAGGATGTCGTACTCATTCCTGCTTTTCGTCTAGTGCAATTCGTTGCGTGCTGTTGAGGAAGAGAATCGTCTTTCGAGACCCACGTGTGTTTGACCTCGGTTAATAATCACATAAGATGACCTACTGTACCAAAATTATGAATGGCTGGAATAAAAGCAATTCTGCATTTGATGATACATTGTCAGTATGGATGAGCCTAGTATGTTGATATTTGTTGCTTACTGCATTCTTTTTTACTAAACAGTGTGTTCTAAATAGTATGCAATACGATTAGTACACAGTATCTAGTTTTAGTAGTATGTAAGACAGACTTTTTGACACGGCCCCTGTCTACTTATTCTTACATATATACTGAACAAAAATATAAACGCAACATGCAACAATTTCAATGATTTTACTGAGTTACAGTTCATATAAGGAAATCAGTTGGAATTTTTAAAAACTCATTAGGCCCTAATCTATGGATTACTGGGAGCCAGGCTCAGACAATCAGAAGTAGTTTTTCCCTATAAAAAGGCTTTATTAGAGGCAGTTTCAGTTTCATCAGCTGTCCGGGTGGCTGGTCTCAGACCATCCCGCAGGTGAAGAAGCCGGATGTGGAGGTCCTGGGCTGGCGTGGTTACACGTGCTCTGCAGTTGTGAGGCCGGTTGGACGTACTGCCAAATTCTCTACAACGACATTGGAGGCGGGTTATGGTAGAGAAATGAATATTAAATTCTCTTGCAACAGCTCTGGTGGACATTCGTGCAGTCAGCATGCCAATTGCATGCTCCCTCAAAACTTGAGACATCTGTGGCATTATATTGTGTGACAAAACTGCACATTTTAGATTGGCACTTTCTTGTCCCTAGCACAAGGTGCACCGGTGTAATGATATGTACACCTGTCAGGTGGATGGATTATCTTGGAAAAGGAGAAATGCTCACTAACAGGGATGTATACAGATTTGTGTACAAAATAATAGAAATAAGCTTTTTGTGCGTATGGAACATTTCTGGGATCTTTTATTTCAGCTCAGCTTTACATTTTAGTTCAGTATTGTTCCACTTGATTTCAGTGATCTGACAGATTTGTATAGGGTTCAAATGAGATTTTCATCGTGATGCTTTCACCTATCAAATGAGATCAGATCTGTAATCATGTTGAGCAAAGGTCCGACAGACAAAAAAAGTAAATAAAAGAAAGAATAACCCCCAGACGCTCTCTCTCTCCACCAGCACAGATCTAGTCTCCCACGTCCTACGTGTGTCTCTCCACACAATGGAGAAAAGTGCGTAGCCCCTGGCGCCTTTCCCCAGCTGAGAGCCACCTCTCTCCAGAGGACACGGGCAGGCAGGAGGAGAAACTGGCAGGGCTAAGAACTGATCCTGGCAGATAAAGAAGGAGATAGGAGGAGAGGAAAGGAAGTGATAACTCAGCCAAAAGGCAACCTCCTCTGCCTTCTGTCTTCAACGGTGCTATGACTGCCCCTGGTAATAATACTACTGATGCTAGTAATAATAATGATACACATGTAAATAGCAAGTATTGCAACTTTGTCTTTGAGTTTGAGTTTATTTTATTTTTACAGGGACAGTGCACATTAATCAACGTTTCAGTAAAAGTGCCGGTTTTAGCCAGCCGGCTAATTTTCAACTGCAGTCCCTGGGCAGGTTATTAAAAACAATTACAATACAGACAATCAATGAGCAGTGAGCACATACAGAGCAACATAGGACAAGCAAGACATAGCATGCAAACAGAGCAACATAGGACAAGCAAGATGTAGCATACAGACAAAGCAACATAGAACAAAAAGCAACAAGACAAAATCCATAAAAGCAACAAAGTGTTTCCACACCTCACAAGCTACAGACAACAGACAACATGGAAAGCGACAATACAAAGCTAGGGATTATGTTCTCAAATCTGATTGACCTTTAGCCATGTCTTCATGCATTTTGTGAAAGTGTGATATTTGTGTGTGTCTGATGGCAGTGTATTCCGGACATGGGAAGCTCTCACAGACAAAGCGGATTTACTAAAGGTGCTTTTCCTTAAGGGAACTATACAGTCACCTCTCATGGCAGACATTGTGGATCTGCTGCCATATGTTTGGGTTTTCTGTTTAACAAAAATACTGAGTGGAGGGGGAGCCAGGCCATTTAGGACCTTGAATACAAGACATGCATCGGTGTATTGCACAAGATTTTCCCAACTCAGGAGCTCATGCTTTCTGAGGATGTAACAGTGATGATGGCTATTGGGCTTCCTATCAAGCACTTTGAGAGCCTGTTTGTAGACAGACTGAATAGGTTTTAATGTTGTACAGCAAGCTTGGGCCCAACTTGTCAAGCAGTATGTTAAGTGGGGGAGTATCATAGATTTGAAGTACAGTTTTGCTACCTCTGTAGTCAAACAATTTCGTATAAATTGGAAATTAGCTAGGTTGAATTTGGTTATTTGAATTACCTTTTCCACATGCTTTTTAAAAGAGAGGTTGGAATCAAGTATGATGCCAAGGTACTTAAAATCAGATACCACCTGGAGCTTCTCCCCTGACACATAGACATCTGGCTCAGTAGCATCTGTTGCCCTCTTTGTGAAGAACATGCAAACAGTTTTTTTCACATTGAGATTCAAACACGAGTCACTGAGCCACTTTGTAACCTGGACCATTACAGTAGTGAGTTCTTGTGCAGCTTGTTGTTTACTCTTTGCATGCACATATATCACTGTATCATCTGCATACATTTGAACTTCAGACCCAGTACAGACAGAAGGCAGATCATTAATGTACAGGCTGAACAGGAGGGGCCCCAGTATTGACCCTTGGGGCACACCCACATCATAGCTAAGAGTGGGCGACAGCTCATTGCTCACTCTGACACACTGATTTCTGCCTTCAAGGTATGATTTCATCCATCTCAAGGCATCGGGGGAAAAGTTGAACTTGGACAATTTTGTGATGAGAATCTCATGGTTAACAGTATCAAAAGCCTTCCTTAGGTCCAGAAACACAGCCCCAACAACGCCCCCTTTGTCCATCTTGGATCTCACATTTTCCAGAAGAAAGCAGTTGGCCGTTTCTGTGGAGTGTTTCGCTCTGAAGCCAAACTGCATGGAGTGTAATGTGAAGGGGCTGTTGTTGAGGTGGGCAATCAGGTGTTCTGCTACACACTTTTCAGCAACCTTCGACACCACAGGTAGTATACTAATGGGCCTGTAGTTACTCACGTCAGCAGGGTCGCCCAATTTAAAGATGGCCGTTATTATGGCCGACTTCCATACCCTTGGAAACACCCCCAGACCAATAGATGTGTTGGTGACCTTAGTAATGGGGAAAATGAGTGACTCTAGTTTTTAAGAAAGGTAGAGTCCAGCCCAATATGCTCTGAAGTATCTTGTAACACAGCTATTCCCAAACTGGGGTACGCGTACCCCCAGGGGTACACACAATGCCGTGGGCGGTTACGCCCCCAAAAAATGTGATTCACATTTTCAAACAGTCCATTTAGATTTTCCAACAGGGCTATAAATTTGGGTGTTTTTTTTCTTACCTGAGTAGCCTTGTTTCACTTCCAAAAATAAAATCAAACCATCTAGTGTTCAGCAAAATAACAACACAATGTCAAATACAGGTAGCCTAGTCAAATAATTAACATCCAATCAAATTAACTGTTACTCTGTCGCAGGAATTCCACTAACGGTCCGTATGTAGCCAAATGTAGCTGCTGCTCATTCCGTTTGCTTGAAAATTGATAAATTGTTAAAACAATTAAGGCCCGCATCCACAGAGACACATACCAGCTCTACTGGTAGTACTGCTACTGCCAGCAGTACTACACCTGCACCTATCGATGACACAAGTTGTTCTGCTTCCACGAGCACATCCAATGCTAGCATCAGTATTTCTACATTTGTTGCTAGCCCAGCTAGCATGGACACTGACAGTTGTGAATCTGATGCAGCCAAAGTTCTACTGCCTCCTTAACCGGGAAAGCACCGAACAACAGACAGGGACGTTGAACCATCGAAGAGGCGCAAATATGATGAGAACTACACTGATTTGGGTTTCACTTATATTGGAAGTAGTGCCTTTCCTCAGCCACAGTGTGTTATATGTGCAGAAGTACTATCTCACAACTCGATGAAACTTTCACTCTTGCGCAGACATTTAGAAATGAAACATACAAATTTGAAAATAAATAAGCCACAGGAGTTTTTGGAGCGAGAATTAAGATTACTTTTGAGTAGTAAGACATGTATAGAAGCAACAGATACCATTAATAAGAAGGGGCTAGAAGCGTCTTATATGGTGAGCTACCGAGTGGCTAGGACAGGCAAGCCCCATACTATTATGGAGGACTTAATTCTTCCTGCTGCCGCAGATATGGCTGGGACAATGCTGGGGGGAAAAGGCCAAAAGAACTATACAGACAATGTCTTCATTAAACAACACTGTTTCATGAAGCATCAGTGACATGGCAGGAGATGTTTTGAAACAATTACTGCTTCTTATACAAGCCAATGAATTCTATGCGTTACGGCTGGATGAGTCAACAGCTCCTAGTTTAAGTCCGTTATGTTTATGGGGGATCAATTAAGGAAGACATCCTCTTCTGCAAACCAATAGAAACCAGGACAACAGGAGAGGATATTTTTTAAGTACTGGACAGCTTTGTGACATCAAATGGACTTTGGAGGTCAAGATGTGTTGGTATCTGTACTGATGGCGCAAAAGCCATGACAGGGAGACATAGTGGAGTGGTAACGCGCGTGCAAGCAGTTGCTCCAGACACCACTTGGGTACAATGCAGCATCCACCGAGAGGCTCTTGCTACCAAGGTAATGCCTGACAGCTTGAAAGATGTTTTGGACACTACAGTGAAAATGGTTAACTTTGTTAAAGCAAGGCCCCTGAACTCTCGTGTATTTTCTGCACTATGCAATGATATGGGCAGCGACCATGTAACGCTTTTACAACATACAGAAGTGCGCTGGTTATCAAGGGGCAAAGTATTGACATGTTTTTTTTAAATTGAGAGACAACTTTAAAGTTTCTTTACTGACCATAATTTTCACTTGTCTGACCGCTTGTATGATGACGAGTTTATCACACGACTGGCCCATCTGAGTGATGTATTTTCTCACCTGAATGATCTGAATGTAGGATTACAGGGACTCTACGCAACTATATTCAATATGCGGGACGAAATTGAGGCTATGATTAAGAAGTTGGAGCTCTTACGAGGAAAACACACGTCTTTCCATCATTGTATGATTTTTTTGTGTGCAAATGAACTCAAGCTTACGGACAATGTCAAATGTGATATAGCGAAGCACCTGAGTGAGCTGGGTGCACAATTACGCAGGTACTTTCCCCGAAACGGATGAGACAAACAACTGGATTCGTTATCCCTTTCATGCACTGCCTCCAGTCCACTTACTGATATCTGAACAAGAGAGCCTCATCGAAATTGGAACAAGCGGTTCTGTGAAAATTGAATCGAATCAGAAGCCACTGCCAGATTTCTGGACAGGGCTGCGCTCAGAGTATCTTGCCTTGGGAAATCGCGCGGTTAAGACACTCTGATGCCCTTTGCAACCACATACCTATGTGAGAGTGGATTCTCGGCCCTCACTAGCATGAAAATTTAATACAGGCACAGAATGTGTGTTGAAAATGATTTAAGACTGAGACTCTCTCCAATACAACATTGCAGCGTTATGTGTATCCTTTCAAGCACACCCTTCTCGAACCTGAGTTATTCACAATTTTTGATGAACAAATAAGGTTTTATATGTAAGATGGCTAATTAAAGAGCAACATTATAGATTATTATTATATTATTATTTGTGCCCTGGTCCTATAAGAGCTCATTGCCATTTCCCACGAACCGGGTTGTGACAAAAACTCACACTCATTCTTAGGTGCTTAGAGGGGGTACGCAGCTGGAGGTTGAATGTTTGAAGGGGTACGGGACTTAAACATTTTTGGATACCACTGTTCTAACAGAATCAAAATAGGTCATCACCAATCTCCCTATTCTGTAAACCCTGAATTGCGTCCACAGCCAAAGGCGAGGCAAAGTCAATATTGAGACCGGGAGGGGGACAAGGGGTCCGACACTGAGTTAAGACCGAGACCAAAAAATGCAAGTCCAATTCAAGACCATGATTGTAATTTTATCAAATCACCACTATAATAAGAGTTCAAAATGTCCAGTATTTCTGTGTTCATATTTCAGAACAACACATTTAGACATTCAGATAGAATAAATGCAGGCTGAGGGAAAATAGAGCCACTCCACAAATTATTACTAACCCAAATACAGTGGGGAACAATGGGCCTTCTACGCCTTCAGAGAAGGGTTTATAAAATAATGATTATAATAAAATAATAATGAAAATTATATTATTCTTTTTAATGATGTTCTCATTTAATCTCTTCAGTTTTTGTTGGAATGAAAGGATTAACACTGAAGAAAAAAAAATACTATCAGGATTTTTCTTTGCTGGTCTCTGGGGAGATACATCTAGCTAGTCAGCCATTGGCTAGGCCATCAGAAGCTAGATGAAGGCATGTGCCATTCAACAGTATTAAGTCACATTTTGACTAAATGAGTGGGACCGTTTTCCCCAAAATTTACAGCATGGAAACGTCTGCCTTCTTGAATGCCAACAGGTCACTGCGCAGTAGTAGTTTTTCCCACGGTCTAGCTAGCTAGCAAAAATGTGTTGTTGGCTAGTTTGCAGCGGCTACAGAATGGGGATTATCAAAGAGGATGTTGTTGCTAATTTGTTAGCTTCTCCCTTTTCAAGAATAACTTTCAACAAGAAGTTAAGTTTCACATGATCATAATCTGGTGAGTGTAATTGTGTTTTTTTTTACAGCACGCTTGCTGTTGTTCGCCATCTCTTTGAAAATAATTTATGTGTGTGAAACATTGTCGCGTTTAAAGTGGAACTGACAGCATTTTAGCAACATTAAGTCTTATTCAAATCTGTTCATGTACACACCCAGGAAGAATATGACACTTAAAAAAAATATATGACAAGAGACCATTTAGATATGGTCATTTTCACATTTTCATCAATTCTTAGAAAGTTTGGGAATTACTTATACTAAGGCATTTGTGAAAATTCTATAGCAATATAGAGTGGGAAAGTGGCAGTGCACTTGGACAATTAATAGACACTGCCATAAATAAAACCATTGTCTTGTTCAGGACCGGAGTCTACACAGACCGGTGTGCTATAGCCAATCAGAGCTACAGTAGACCTTTATACAAACAAGTCATTTGTCACACGGGCATACCATCATTCACTTTGAACTGGACTGTGTGTTTATAGGCAGTTGCAACAGCTCAATTTTAGATCATTAGAACGCATTCGCCAAAAGCCACAAAATACACCTGAATGGGTTCTTCAAATATGAAAAAAACACCACGGGAGGTAGACTCTCCCTTAGTTATGCACATCAACAAGATCAACAACTAATGCTAGCCAGAGCATGATGAGCTAAAATCTAACGAAGGAACATTAGATAAACCCTCTCTAACTGTTTCAGTTGGTTGGCTGTCCAAATAGGACTGATAAACAATGGGGAATTGTATCTTCCTTGTCGTTCTGCAGCTTGCCTGCCAATGCATGCTTGTCCCAACAAAGCACCCAAGCTAACTGGCTAAAGTTGGCTAGATTGCTAGCTAGCTACTTCCAGACACAAATGAAAGAACATCTCACTCTGACCATTTTATTCGCCGTAGCAGAGCTGGTAAGGCTGTTATCTAGTTCTTTACTTACTATTACTTTTTTTGCCTACGTTTACTGACACCGGTCAACACCAGTAGGTGTTGTGCGTTTGTCAATTCATCAGTTGTTCTGTGCTCTGGCACGCTCAGACGAGAGTGCTCTGAAATCAGAGTAGTTAGCCAGAGTGAATTTGCTAATGCAAGAGATATGTTAACTGTATAAGTGTCCTTCAAGTTCTTGCTAGCTAACCAAATGACACCTGCATCTCTAGCTGTGTATAGCCACCGAAAAACGATATGAGGGGAAAATGTCATTACTCACTCACTCCTCCAATGACATCCTCCTTGCAGCTAGCTAGCTAGCTATCTAGTTAACGTTAGGCTCCGTGTTTTTAGCTTGCTACATAAATGGATACACTAGCCTATTAGCCACGTTATGACTGACTTGTGATCATTGCCCTTGCTAGTTTGATTGTATTGACATTCCAAGCCTTAGTTACATTTGTGCGTTTTTGTCCTGAATATTGAGTCATTGAAACTGAAACAGTGCATCCCGAATGGAGGCAGCAAACAATGTACCAGGCCAGCTGTGATTTACAACCTGATAGCAATATTTTTTGGACTACCAAGAAATGTATTGGTGAATGAAGGCGTTAGTGTACGTTATGGAATGTTAAGTAAAAAAAAAACTATTTTTAAAACCGATTCTAAAATTGGTTTTGCAGCATAAACTGGGAATTTTATATTTTTGACTGATATTATGATTGTCTGTTTGTTTCATATCTGCAAAGTAGTTAAAACGCTGTCAGTTCCACTTTAAACTTTAGGTCACCGGTTACTTTGTGCGCTAAACATCAACGTTTTTTTTCAATGGGAAGTAATAGTTGTACATTTTGATTGGGAAATGCTTAATGGTTTGAGTTTGAGTTCTTTTTTTATTTTTACAGGGACAGTGCACATTAATCAACGTTTCAGTAAAAGTGCTGGTTTTAGCCAGCCGGCTAATATTCAACCACAGTCCCTGGGCAGGTTATTAAAAACAAATTCCAACAACAATACAGACAAACAGTGAGCAGTGAGCACATACAGAGCAACATAGGATTAGCAACACGTAGCATGTAGACAGAGCAATAGCACAAAAAGCAACATAACATAATACATAAAAGCAATGAAGTGTTTCCACACCTCACAAATCAAATCAAATCAAATCAAAATTCATATAGCCCTTCGTACATCAGCTGAAATCTCAAAGTGCTGTACAGAAACCCAGCCTAAAACTCCAAACAGCAAGCAATGCATGTGAAAGAAGCACGGTGGCTGGGAAAAACTCCCTAGGAAAAACTCCTGAGAAAGGCCAAAAACCTAGGAAGAAACCTAGAGAGGAACCAGGCTATGAGGGGTGGCCAGTCCTCTTCTGGCTGTGCCGGGTGGATATTATAACAGAACATGGTCAAGATGTTAAAATGTTCGTAAATGACCAGCATGGTCAAATAATAATAATCATAGTAATTGTCGAGGGTGCAACAAGCACGTCTGGTGAACAGGTCAGGGTTCCGTAGCCGCAGGCAGAACAGTTGAAACTGGAGCAGCAGCATGGCCAGGTGGACTGGGGACAGCAAGGAGTCATCATGCCAGGTAGTCCTGAGGCATGGTCCTAGGGCTCAGGTCCTCCGAGAGAAAGAAAGAAAGAGAGAAAGAGAGAATTAGAGAGAGCATATTTACATTCACACAGGACACCGGATAAGACAAGAGAATACTCCAGATTTAACAGACTGACCCTAGCCCCCCGACACATAAACTACTGCAGCATAAATACTGGAGGCTGAGACAGGAGGGATCAGAAGACACTGTGGCCCCATCCGATGATACCCCCGGACAGGGCCAAACAGGCAGGATATAACCCCACCCACTTTGCCAAAGCACAGCCCCCACACCACTAGAGGGATATCTACAACCACCAACTTACCGTCCGAAGACAAGGCCGAGTATAGCCCACAAAGATCTCCGCCACGGCACAACCCAAGGGGGGGGCGCCAACCCAGACAGGAAGACCACGTCAGTGGCTCAACCTACTCAAGTGACGCACCCCTCCCATGGACGGCATGGAAGAACACCAGTAAGTCAGTGACTCAGCCCCTGTAAAAGGGTTAGAGGCAGAGAATCCCAGTGGGAAGAGGGGAACCGACAAGGCAGAGACAGCAAGGGCGGTTCGTTGTTCCAGCCTTTCCGTTCACCTTCACACTCCTGGGCCAGACTATACTTAATCATAGGACCTACTGAAGAGATAAGTCTTCAGTAAAGACTTAAAGGTTGAGACTGAGTCTGCGTCTCTCACATGGGTAGGCAGACCATTCCATAAAAATTGAGCTCTATAGGAGAAAGCCCTACCTCCAGCCGTTTGCTTAGAAATTCTAGGGACAATTAGGAGGCCTGCGTCTTGTGACCGTAGCGTACGTGTAGGTATGTACGGCAGGACCAAATCGGAAAGATAGGTAGGAGCAAGCCCATGTAATGCTTTGTAGGTTAGCAGTAAAACCTTGAAATCAGCCCTTGCCTTAACAGGAAGCCAGTGTAGGGAGGCTAGCACTGGAGTAATATGATCAAATTTTTTGGTTCTAGTCAGGATTCTAGCAGCCGTATTTAGCACTAACTGAAGTTTGTTTAGTGCTTTATCCGGGTAGCCGGAAAGTAGAGCATTGCAGTAGTCGAGCCTAGAAGTAACAAAAGCATGGATTAATTTTTCTGCGTCATTTTTGGACAGAAAGTTTCTGATTTTTGCAATGTTACGTAGATGGAAAAAAGCTGTCCTTGAAGCAGTCTTGATATGTTCTTCAAAAGAGAGATCAGGGTCCAGAGTAACGCCGAGGTCCTTCACAGTTTTATTTGAGACGACTGTACAACCATCCAGATTAATTGTCAGATTCAACAGAAGATCTCTTTGTTTCTTGGGACCTAGGACAAGCATCTCTGTTTTGTCCGAGTTTAAAAGTAGAAAATTTGCAGCCATCCACTTCCTTATGTCTGAAACACAGGCTTCTAGCGAGGGCAATTTTGGGGCTTCACCATGTTTCATTGAAATGTACAGCTGTGTGTCGTCCGCATAGCAGTGAAATTTAACATTATGTTTTCGAATGACATCCCCAAGAGGTAAAATATATAGTGAAAACAATAGTGGTCCTAGAACGGAACCTTGAGGAACACCGAAATTTACAATTGATTTGTCAGAGGACGAACCATTCACAGAGACAAACTGATATCTTTCCGACAGATAAGATCTAAACCAGGCCAGAACTTGTCCATGTAGACCAATTTGGGTTTCCAATCTCTCCAAAAGAATGTGGTGATTGATGGTATCAAAAGCGGCACTAAGATCTAGGAGCAGGAGGACAGATGCAGAGCCTCGGTCTGACGTCATTAAAAGGTCATTTACCACCTTCACAAGTGCAGTCTCAGTGCTATGATGGGGTCTAAAACCAGACTGAAGCGTTTCGTATACATTGTTTGTCTTCAGGAAGGCAGTGAGTTGCTGCGCAACAACTTTTTCTAAAATTTTTGAGAGGAATGGAAGATTCGATATAGGCCGATAGTTTTTTATCATTTCTGGGTCAAGATTCGGCTTTTTCAAGAGAGGCTTTATTACTGCCACTTTTAGTGAGCTTGGTACACATCCGGTGGATAGAGAGCCGTTTATTATGTTCAACATAGGAGGGCCAAGCACAGGAAGCAGCTCTTTCAGTAGTTTAGTTGGAATAGGGTCCAGTATGCAGCTTGAGGGTTTGGAGGCCATGATTATTTTCATAATTATGTCAAGAGATATAGTACTAAAACACTTTAGTATCTCCCTTGATCCTAGGTCCTGGCAGAGTTGTGCAGACTCAGGACAATGGAGCCCTGGAGGAATACCCAGATTTAAAGAGGAGTCCGTAATTTGCTTTCTAATGATCATGATCTTTTCCTCAAAGAAGTTCATAAATTTATTACTGCTGAAGTGAAAGCCATCCTCCATTTGCGAATGCTGCTTTTTAGTTAGCTTTGCGACAGTGTCAAAAATAAATTTCGGATTGTTCTTATTTTCCTCAATTAAGTTGGAAAAATAGGATGATCGTGCAGCAGTGAGGGCTCTTCGATACTGCACGGTACTGTCTTTCCAAGCTAGTCGGAAGACTTCCAGTTTAGTGTTGCGCCATTTCCGTTCCAATTTTCTGGAAGCTTGCTTCAGAGCTCGTGTATTTTCTGTATACCAGGGAGCTAATTTCTTATGACAGATGTTTTTAATTTTTAGGGGTGCAACTGCATCTAGGGTATTGCGCAAGGTTAAATTGAGTTCCTCGGTTAGGTGGTTAACTGATTCTTGTCCTCTGACGTCCTTGGGTAGGCAGAGGGAGTCTGGAAGGGCATCAAGGAATCTTTGGGTTGTCTGAGAATTTATAGCACGACTTTTAATCTTCCTTGGTTGGGGTCTGAGCAGATTATTTGTTGCAATTGTAAACGCAATAAAATGGTGGTCCGATAATCCAGGATTATGAGGAAAAACATTAAGATCCACAACATTTATTCCATGGGACAAAACTAGGTCCAGAGTATGACTGTGGCAGTGAGTAGGTCCAGAGACATGTTGGACAAAACCCACTGAGTCGATGATGGCTCCGAAAGCCTTTTGGAGTGGGTCTGTGGACTTTTCCATGTGAATATTAAAGTCAACAAAAATTAGAATATTATCTGCTATGACTACAAGATCCAATAGGAATTCAGGGAACTCAGTAAGGAACACTGCATATGGCCCAGGAGGCCTGTAAACAGTAGCTATAAAAAGTGATTGAGTAGGCTGCATAGATTTCATGACTAGAAGCTCAAAAGACGAAAACGTCATTGTTGTTTTTTTTGTAAATTGAAATTTGCTATCGTAAATGTTAGCAACACCTCTTGGTCTATGGTCACTAGTGTAACCAGGGGGTGAGGCCTCATTTAACACAGTAAATTCATCAGGCTTAAGCCATGTTTCAGTCAGGCCAATCACATCAAGATTATGATCAGTGATTAGTTCATTGACTATAACTGCCTTGGAAGTGAGGGATCTAACATTAAGTAACCCAATTTTGAGATGTGAAGTATCACAATCTCTTTCAATAATGGCAGGAATGGAGGAGGTCTTTATACTAGTAAGATTACTGAAGCGAACACCGCCATTTTTAATTTTGCCCAACCTAGATCGAGGCACAGACACGGTCTCAATGGGGAAAGCTGAGCTGACTACGCTAACTGTGCTAGTGGCAGACTCCACTAAGCTGGCAGGCTGGCTAACAGCCTGTTGCCTGGCCTGCACCCTATTTCATTGTGGAGCTAGAGGAGTTAGAGCCCTGTCTATGTTCGTAGATAAGATGAGAGCACCCCTCCAGCTAGGATGGAGTCCGTCACTCCTCAGCAGGCCAGGCTTGGTCCTGTTTGTGGGTGAATCCCAGAAAGAGGGCCAGTTATCTACAAATTCTATCTTTTGGGAGGGGCAGAAAACACTTTTCATCCAGCGATTGAGTTGTGAGACTCTGCTGTAGAGCTCATCACTCCCCCTAACTGGGAGGGGGCCAGAGACAATTAATCGATGCCGACACATCTTTCTAGCTGATTTACATGCTGAAGCTATGTTGCGCTTGGTGACCTCTGACTGTTTCATCCTAACATCGTTGGTGCCGACGTGGATAACAATATCTCTATACTCTCTACACTCGCCAGTTTTAGCTTGAGTAATGATGAGAGAGATAAAGTCTCTAGAGACGTTTAAACCAGGTGATGTCATCGCATATGTAGGAGGTGGAACAACATGGTTGGTTAAGGCATATTGAGCAGGGCTAGAGGCTCTACAGTGAAGTAAGACAGTAATCACTAACCAGGACAGTAATGGACGAGGCATATTGATATTAGAGAGAAGCATGCGTAGCCAAGTGAACATATGCTCACAAGCTACAGACAACATGTAAAGGGACAATACACAGCTAGGAATTATGTTCACAAGTCTGATTGGCCTTTAGCCATGTGTTCATGTTTTTTGTGAAGGTGTGATAGGTGGTGCAGTTGTGTGTGTCTGATAGCAGTGTGTTCTAGGCATGGGAAGCTCTCACAGAAAAAGCAATTTGACTAAAGGTGCTTTTCCTTAAGGGAACTATACAGTCACCTCTCACGGCAGACCTTGTGGATCTGCTGCCATGCGTTTGCGTTTTCTGTTTAACAAAAGTACTAAGTGGGGGGGGCATGCCATTAAGGATCTTGTATACAAGACATGTATTAGAGCTACTTGGAACTTACTAGAGCTACTTGGAACCCTAACTTCTAATCCACGACTGGTCTATCGACGTCACTGCACGAAGAGGCAAAAACAGACTTACCCCCATCGTGACGTCCCCCAAAGGCCCTTCTGCTAACTTGCTAGCCCCGGTCTGCTAACTGCTAGCTTGTTTGCCCCGGTCTGCTAACTGTTAGCTTGCTTGCCCCGGTCTGCTAACTGCTAGCTTGCTTATCCCGGTCTGCTAACTGCTTGCTTGCTAACCCGGTCTGCTAACTGCTAGCTTGCTAGCCCCGGTCTGCTAACTGCTAGCTCGTTTAGCCCCGGCCTACTAACTGTTAGCTTGTTAGCATCGGCCTGCTAACTGTCTGAATCGCCGTGTCTCCAGTCAGCCCAACCACTCACTGGAACCATATGTTCACTTGGCTACGCATGCTTCTCTCTAATATCAATATGCCTCGTCCATTACTGTCCTGGTTAGTGATTACTGTCTTACTTCACTGTAGAGCCTCTAGCCCTGCTCAATATGCCTTAACCAACCATGTTGTTCCACCTCCTACATATGCGATGACATCACCTGGTTTAAACGTCTCTAGAGACTTTATCTCTCTCATCATTACTCAATGCCTAGGTTTACCTCCAATGTACTCACATCCTACCTTACCTTTGTCTGTACACTATGCCTTGAATCTATGCTATTGTGCCCAGAAACCTGCTCCTTTTACTCTCTGTTCAGAACATGCTAGACAGCCAGTTCGTATAGCCTTTAGCCGTACCCTCCACTCCCACTCCCCAGGTGCTCTCATTTGATGACTTCTGTAACCGTAAAAGCCTTGGTTTCATGCATGTTAACATTAGAAGCCTAATCCCTAAGTTTGTTTTACTCACTGCTTTAGCACACTCTGCCAACCTGGATGTCTTAGCCGTGTCTGAATCCTGGCTTAGGAAAACCACCAAAAACCCTGAAATCTCCATCCCTAACTTTAACATTTTCCGCCAAGATAGAACTGCCAAAGGGTGCGGTGTTGCAATCTACTCAAAAGATAGCCTGCAGAGTTCAGTATTACTATCCAAGTCTGTACCCAAACAATTCGAGCTTCTACGTCTAAAAATTCACCTTTCCAGAAACAAGTCTCTCACTGTTGCCGCCTGCTATAGACCACCCTCTGCCCCCAGCTGCGCCCTCGACACCATATGTGAATTGATTGCCCCCCATCTATCTTCTGAGCTCGTGCTACTAGGTGACCTAAACTGGGACATGCTTAACACCCCGGCCATCCTACAATCTAAGCTTGATGCCCTCAATCTCACACAAATTATCAATGAACCTACCAGGTACAACCCCAAATCCGTAAACACGGGCACCTTCAAAGATATCATCCTAACTAACTCGCAATCCAAATACATCTCTGCTGTTTTCAACCAAGATCTCAGCGATCATTGCCTGCATCCGTAATGGGTCTGCAACCAAACGACCAACCCTCATCATTGTCAAACGCTCCCTAAAACACTTCATTGAGCAGGCCTTTCTAATCGACCTGGCCGGGGTATCCTGGAATGACATGGACCTCACCTCAGTAGATGATGCCTGGCTATTCTTTAAAAGTGCCTTCCTCACCATCTTAAATAAGCATGCCCCATTCAAAAAATGTAGAACTAGGAATAGATATAGTCCATGGGTCCCGTGTGGCTCAGTTGGTAGAGCATGGTGTTTGCAACGCCAGGGTTGTGGGTTCGATTCCCACGGGGGACCAGTGTGGAAAAAAATGTATGAAATGTATGCATTCACTACTGTAAGTCGCTTTGGATAAGAGCGTCTGCTAAATGATTAAAATGTAAATGTTCACTCCAGACCTGTCTGCCCTCGACCAGCACAAAAACATCCTGTGGCGTTCTGCATTAGCATTGAATAGCCCCTGTGATATGCAACTTTTCAGGGAAGTTAGGAACTCAAAAAAGTTCTGGGACACTAAATTCCATGGAGAATAAGAGCACCTCCTCCCAGCTGCCCACTGCTCTGAGGCTAGGAAACACTGTTACCACCAATAAATCCACTATAATTGAGAATTTCAATAAGCATTTCTCTACGGCTGGCCATGCTTTCCACCTGGCTACCCCTACCCCGGTCAACTGCCCGGAACCCTCCACAACAACCCGCCAAAGCCCCCACCATTTCTCCTTCACCCAAATCCAGATAGCTGATGTTCTGAAAGAGCTGCAAAATCTGGAACCCTCCAATTCCGCCGAGCTAGACAATCTGGACCCTCTCTTTCTAAAATTATCTGTCGAAATTGTTGCCACCCCTATTACTAGCCTGTTCAACCTCTCTTTCGTGTCGTCTGAGATTCCCAAAGATTGGAAAGCTGCCGCGGTCATCCCCCTCTTCAAAGGGGGTGACACTCTAGACCCAAACTGCTACAAACCTATATGTATCCTACCCTGTCTTTCTAAGGTCTTCGAAAGCCAAGTTAACAAACAGATTACCGACCATTTTGAATCCCACCGTACCTTCTCCGCTATGCAATCTGGTTTCAGAGCTGGTCATGGGTGCACCTCAGCCACGCTCAAGGTCCTAAACGACATTATAACCGCCATCAATAAGAGACATTACTGTGCAGCCGTATTCATCGACCTGGCCAAGGCATTCGACTCTGTCAATCACCACATTCTTATCGGCAGACTCGACAGCCTTGGTTCCTCAAATGATTGCCTCACCTGGTTTACCAACTACTTCTCTGATAGAGTTCAGTGCGTCAAATCGGCCTGCTCGCCCGTCCAGCATCACTACTCTGGACGGCTCTGACTTAGAATACCTGGACAACTACCTGGGTGTCTGGTTAGACTGTAAACTCTCCTTCCAGACTCACATTAAGCATCTCCAATCCAAAATTAAATCTAAAATCGGCTTCCTATATCGCAACAAAGCATCCTTCACTCATGCTGCCAAACATACCCTCGTAAAACTGACCATCCTACCAATCCTCGACTTCGGTGATGTCATCTATAAAATAGCCTCCAACACTCTACTCAACAAATTGGATGCAGTCTATCACAGTGTTATCCGTTTTGCCACCAAAGCCCCATACACTACCCACCACTGCGACCTGTACGCTCTCGTTGGTTGGCCCTCGCTTCATACTTGTCGCCAAACCCACTGGCTACAGGTTATCTACAAGTCTCTGCTAGGTAAAACCCCGCCTTATCTCAGCTCACTGGTCACCATAGCTGCACCCACTCGTAGCACGCTCTCCAGCAGGTCACCCCAATGCCAATTCCTCCTTTGGTTGTCTTTCCTTCCAGTTCTCTGCTGCCAATGACTGGAACGAACTGCAAAAATCTCTGAAGCTGGAGACTCACATCTCCCTCACTAGCTTTAAGCACCAGCTGTCAGAGCAGCTCACAGATCACTGCACCTGTACATAGCCCATCTGTAAACAGCCCATCTATCTACCTACCCCATCCCCATACTGTATTTATTTATTTATCTTGCTCCTTTACACCCCAGTATCTCTACTTGCACATTCATCTTCTGCACATCTACCATTCCAGTGTTTAATTGCTATATTGTAATTACTTCGCCACCATGGCCTATTTATTGCTTTAACTCCCTTATCTTACCTCATTTGCACTCACTGTATATAGACTTTTTGTTTTCTTTTGTTCTACTGTATTATTGAGTTTATGTTTTGTTTATTCCATGTGTAACTCTGTGTTGTTGTATGTGTCGAATTGCTATACTTTATCTTGGCCAGGTCGCAGTTGCAAATGAGAACTTTTTGTCAACTAGCCTACCTGGTTAAATAAAGGTGAAATACATTTTTTTTTTTTATGTGTGTCGGTGTATTGCACAATATTTTTCCAATTCAAGAGCTCATACTTTCTGAGGATGTAACAGTGATGATGGCTATTGGGCTTCCTATCAAGCACTTTGAGAGCCTGTTTGTAGACAGACTGAATAGGTTTTAATGTTGTACAGCAAGCTTGGGCCCAACTAGTCAAGCAGTGTGTTAAATGGGGGAATATCAGATTTGAAGTACATTTTTGCTTCCTCTGTAGTCAAACAATTTCGTATGAATCGGAAATTAGCTAACTTGAATTTGGTGATTTGAGTAACCTTTTTTTACCTGCTTGTTAAAAGAGAGGTTGGAATCAAGTAGGATTGGGACCTACTGGCTTATTATGTCCGAGTTTATGGACTGCTTATCCTATAACACAATGCTGTGTGTGACTGCTGTCTTTCTATCGGCCCTATGCAGTAGTGTAGCGGTGCCTGGATAAGTGGCCATACTCTAATTTTGCAGAATAGTTCCCAAAATGCCCGCCCAATGAAGGGAAGTTTTCCTATAGATTTTTCAGATGTTCTCTCTCAAAATCACCCCTTTCTTAATGACCTTTTTTTTATGTGATGGTCTAAGTCCACAACAATACTTACACCACATCAGTCTGAGTGGGTGGGCCTCCATCCACCCAGGCCCATGCCCCTGATGGAAACAGCACAAGGACAGTTGGCGTCACAAATAGCCTACTAACCAAAATTCGGACTAAGCTTTTTCAGTACCTGGTTTGCATACCCATTGGTGCCTTAGTTAGCATTTGCTGGTAGATGTCATAAGTTGAAACGTCTTTCCTACCCTACCTGCTACTAATGTCATTCTTCTGTGAGGTTCTCCATGCCAAAACCAGCTGAGAGCTGCAAACTCTTTCTGCCTGCAGATGATGTTCGGCTGAAACCAGGCTGTGTGCGGCCCACATGTGAATATATTTCACGTGCTTTGTGATTGTGTAGGCTACTTTGTGCATGTGTCACGTCCTGACCACAGTAAGAAGTTATTTTCTATGGTAGAGTAGGTCAGGGCGTGACAGGGGGTGATTAGTGTTTTTCGATGTTTTGTATTTCTATGTTTAAGTTCTAGTTTTTCTATTTCTATGTTGTTTTTTTGCGTTGATCTCCAATTGGAGGCAGCTGGTCCTTGTTGTCTCTAATTGGAGATCATATTTAAGTAGGGGTTTTTCTTCCTGGGTTTTGTGGGTTATTATATTTTGAGTAGTGTTTATTTCTCTCTGCGTCACGGTTTGTTGTTGTGTTAATTCAGTTATTTGTGTATTGCAAAGTTTCACAGATTTAATAAAATGTGGAACTACAACCACACTGCACTTTGGTCCGCTCCTTTCGACAGCCGTGACAGCATGATTTCTATATTGTACTACATAATTGATAAGTCGTATACCTGCATCACACTGCTTTAATACGCATCAGTAGGGATTAAAAAGTGAATATAAGCAATGCCCACTGATATAAAATTGGGTATATTGCTTACCTGCATACCCTCCATTACACCTTTGTGTTTTACAAAAAGTGCACTCTCCTACATGAGTGCGCTGGTACTACAGTTGCTGTCCTTTCAGAATCACCAACCCGTCACACACTGAAGGCCTATAGGTTTGTCACTGAGCAACCATGTCTATAATATATATACAGGCTGTTAAGATATGCATTTTTCCAGAAAGGAGTGTATATATTTGGCCTGACGAAGCAGCTTTATGCACTGAGTGAATGGATGCTGATAATTCGTTTTTTTTACTCCGCTGGTCTCAGCTGGTGAGTCCTCACTGTCCGACCGAGTGAAGACCGACTACAAATGTATCTGACACCAGACAATACCGAGACACTCAATATGTAGTCGTACTACAACACCGCTTTAGTGTGTACAATCAATCAAATCAAATGGGCCACAAACTTGTGTTTGTTTAGGTTTGTACAGTATGATGTTTTGTACCAGTGAGGAGGAGGAATACTAGGCTGAGCCACCCAGTCAGGCCCCTGCTCCATGCTCCCAGGGCAGCAGAGTGGAACAGCAGTTTGGGGGGAGATGGATGACCCTCAGCCCTGGTGGGTCAACCAGCTCAGCCCAGGGTAGGGTAGAGTAGGCCACAGCTGGGGCTCCTCAGGACCCCAGGCCATGCTGTCTGTCGACCTGACATGATTGAGTAGCTACACATGCTGCTGAATGGATGGATAATGTAGGGAAGAGTAATACCTTGACAGGGGGCTCAAGTAATGCAACCCATATTCTCTCTTTAAGATGAGGTGCAAAAATCATAGAAAGAGAAAAGTATGGTAGGCCTGTCCACGCATGCAGTTATTTAGTTATTGTTGGATTGACCTGTGCTGTGTTAGTGTGTAACCTGTGTATGTGCATGTGTTTGTGTGTAATGCTAGCACTCATATTTGTCCTGCAGAAAGACCTTGTGTGGAATGGGGTCTCAGTGAGAGGAGAGTGGTTACTTTATTCTCTCTCGTGCTGCTGGGGGCTATGGCTGTATTAATGCAATGCCGGGGATCTTTGAAGTTGTGACTTTATGAGACAAAAGCTAATTTCCTTCCCTTTGTTCATTATCAGGACTGACTTCCAACTGAGCGGAGACCACACTGTGCTAATTATTCCATTCATGAGTCGACTCTAAAGTGCGTAATGGATTTCACTGGGCCTCTCACAGGTAAAGCAGTGTGGGAGAGCATAGAGAGAGAGAGACACATCTCAGGGAGATTCTATGTCTGCCTTGGCCCTGACACTGACCAATAGGAATCTGCCTTATTGGATGCATCTTACTCCATTCAGGGTTGTATTCACAAAGGTACACTGTAGTAAAACGTAACAAAGCGTTGTTTGGGTAGTTCCTCCCTGTTTGTCAGTTTTCTTCCATTTGGTGCCTAATGAATATGCCTAGTTCCCTATCCACATTGTGTTGAGGGAACAGGAAGTACATATCACTATTTCACTAAAGGCCTTAATGAGTTTTTTATTTTTTATATGCAGCTGTTTGCTGTCACTATATCTGGCTCCTATAAACTAGCAATGAAGAAGCTAGAAACAATTTTTTTTTTAGATGTTTGAATGTGGGAGCAAGTTTTTAGTTGATCTTTGCAGAAGGTTTCTGCAGAAATGAGAATCGTGTGAGGTCTGGCAGCACGAGACTAAGTTTGAGTAAGTCAATGATGCAAGACAACTCTCACTGTTTTTGCAAATTATGTGATGTTCTTGCAAATATTTATTGTAACATTACATTTACATTTAAGTCATTTAGCAGACGCTCTTATCCAGAGCGACTTACAAATTGGTGCATTCACCTATAATATCCAGTAGAACAACCACTTTACAATAGTGCATCTAAATCTTTTAAAGGGGGGGGGGGTTAGAAGGATTACTTTATCCTATCCCAGGTATTCCTTAAAGAGGTGGGGTTTCAGGTGTCTCCGGAAGGTGGTGATTGACTCCGCTGTCCTGGAATCGTGAGGGAGCTTGTTCCACCATTGGGGTGCCAGAGCAGCAAACAGTTTTGACTGGGCTGAGCGGGAACTGTGCTTCCTCAGAGGTAGGGAGGCGAGCAGGCCAGAGGTGGATGAACGCAGTGCCCTTGTTTGGGTGTAGGGCCTGATCAGAGCCTGAAGGTACGGAGGTGCCGTTCCCCTCACAGCTCCGTAGGCAAGCACCATGGTCTTGTAGCGGATGCGAGCTTCAACTGGAAGCCAGTGGAGAGAGCGGAGGAGCGGGGTGACGTGAGAGAACTTGGGAAGGTTGAGCACCAGACGGGCTGCGGCGTTCTGGATGAGTTGTAGGGGTTTGATGGCACAGGCAGGGAGCCCAGCCAACAGCGAGTTGCAGTAATCCAGACGGGAGATGACAAGTGCCTGGATTAGGACCTGCGCCGCTTCCTGTGTGAGGCAGGGTCGTACTCTGCGAATGTTGTAGAGCATGAACCTACAGGATCGGGTCACCGCCTTGTTGTTAGTGGAGAACGACAGGGTGTTGTCCAGGATCACGCCAAGGTTCTTAGCACTCTGGGAGGAGGACACAAGGGAGTTGTCAACCGTGATGGCGAGATCATGGAACGGGCAGTCCTTCCCCGGGAGGAAGAGCAGCTCCGTCTTGCCGAGGTTCAGCTTGAGGTGGTGATTCGTCATCCACACTGATATGTCTGCCAGACATGCAGAGATGCGATTCGCCACCTGGTTGTCAGAAGGGGGAAAGGAGAAGATTAAATGTGTGTCGTCTGCATAGCAATGATAGGAGAGACCGTGTGAGGATATGACAGAGCCAAGTGACTTGGTGTATAGCGAGAATAGGAGAGGGCCTAGAACAGAGCCCTGGGGGACACCAGTGGTGAGAGCACGTGGTGCGGAGACAGATTCTCGCCACGCCACCTGGTAGGAGCGACCTGTCAGGTAGGACGCAATCCAAGCGTGGGCCGCGCCGGAGATGCCCAGCTCGGAGAGGGTGGAGAGGAGGATCTGATGGTTCACAGTATCAAAGGCAGCAGATAGGTCTAGAAGGATGAGAGCAGAGGAGAGAGAGTTAGCTTTAGCAGTGCGGAGAGCCTCCGTGACACAGAGAAGAGCAGTCTCAGTTGAATGCCCAGTCTTGAAACCTGACTGATTAGGATCAAGAAGGTCGTTCTGAGAGAGATAGCAGGAGAGCTGGCCAAGGACGGCACGTTCAAGAGTTTTGGAGAGAAAAGAAAGAAGGGATACTGGTCTGTAGTTGTTGACATCGGAGGGATCGAGTGTAGGTTTTTTCAGAAGGGGTGCAACTCTCACTCTCTTGAAGATGGAAGGGACGTAGCCAGCGGTCAAGGATGAGTTGATGAGCGAGGTGAGGTAGGGGAGAAGGTCTCCGGAAATGGTCTGGAGAAGAGAGGAGGGGATAGGGTCAAGTGGGCAGGTTGTTGGGCGGCCGGCCGTCACAAGACGCGAGATTTCATCTGGAGAGAGAGGGGAGAAAGAGGTCAAAGCACAGGGTAGGGCAGTGTGAGCAGGACCAGCGGTGTCGCTTGACTTAGCAAACGAGGATCGGATGTCGTCAACCTTCTTTTCAAAATGGTTGACGAAGTCATCCGCAGTGAGGGAGGAGGGGGGGAGGGGGAGGAGGATTCAGGAGGGAGGAGAAGGTAGCAAAAAGCTTCCTAGGGTTAGAGGCAGATGCTTGGAATTTAGAGTGGTAGAAAGTGGCTTTAGCAGCAGAGACAGAAGAGGAAAATGTAGAGAGGAAGGAGTGAAAGGATGCCAGGTCCGCAGGGAGGCGAGTTTTCCTCCATTTCCGCTCGGCTGCCCGGAGCCCTGTTCTGTGAGCTCGCAGTGAGTCGTCGAGCCACGGAGCAGGAAGGGAGGACCGAGCCGGCCTGGAGGATAGGGGACAGAGAAAATCAAAGGATGCAGAAAGGGAGGAGAGGAGGGTTGAGGAGGCAGAATCAGGAGATAGGTTGGAGAAGGTTTGAGCAGAGGGAAGAGATGATAGGATGGAAGAGGAGAGAGTAGCGGGAGAGAGAGAGCGAAGGTTGGGACGGCGCAATACCATCCGAGTAGGGGCAGAGTGAGAAGTTTTTGATGAGAGCGAGAGGGAAAAGGATACAAGGTAGTGGTCGGAGACTTGGAGGGGAGTTGCAATGAGATTAGTGGAAGAACAGCATCTAGTAAAGATGAGGTCAAGCGTATTGCCTGCCTTGTGAGTAGGGGGGGAAGGTGAGAGGGTGAGGCCAAAAGAGGAGAGGAGTGGAAAGAAGGAGGCAGAGAGGAATGAGTCGAAGGTAGACGTGGGGAGGTTAAAGTCACCCAGAACTGTGAGAGGTGAACCATCCTCAGGAAAGGAACTTATCAGGGCGTCAAGCTCATTGATGAACTCTCCAAGGGAACCTGGAGGGCGATAAATGATGAGGATGATAAGCTTGAAAGGGCTGGTAACTGTGACAGCATGGAATTCAAATGAGGAGATAGACAGATGGGTCAGGGGAGAAAGAGAGAATGTCCACTTGGGAGAGATGAGGATTCCAGTGCCACCACCCCGCTCGCTCGATGCTCTAGGGGTATGCGAGAACACGTGGGCAGACGAGGAGAGAGCAGTAGGAGTAGCAGTGTTATCTGTGGTGATCCATGTTTCCGTCAGCGCCAGGAAGTCAAGGGACTGGAGGGTAGCATAGGCTGAGATGAACTCAGCCTTGTTGGCTGCAGACCGGCAGTTCCAGAGGCTGCCGGAGACCTGGAACTCCACGTGGGTCGTGCGCGCTGGGACCACCAGGTTAGAGTGGCAGCGGCCACGCGGTGTGGAGCGTTTGTATGGCCTGTGCAGAGGGGAGAGAACAGGGATAGACAGACACATAGTTGACAAGCTACAGAAGAGGCTACGCTAATGCAAAGGAGATTGGAATGACAAGTGGACTACACGTCTCGAATGTTCAGAAAGTTAAGCTTACGTTGCAAAGAATCTTATTGACTAAAATGACGAAAATGATACAGTACTGCTGGCTGGTGGAGTAGGCTAGCTAGCAGTGGCTGCGTTGTTGACTTTGTTTGAACGTGTAGCTGGCTAGGTGTAGCTGGCTAGGTGACCTCGATAGTTTCAGTACTACACCTTGTCATGATACAAAAGCAACTTTGTAGCTAGCTAACATAACACTAATCAAGACGTTCCTTTGTAAAGTATTTAGTTTCTACAGTGTTACTCGTCGTAATAGTTGGCTGGGTTTGGAAAAATGGCGTCGCGGGGGACGGCAATAGCTGGCTAGCTAACCTCGGTAATTACTAAACTACACAATTATCAAGCTATGACAAAGACAACTATGTAGCTAGCTAGCCAACACTGCACTAGTCAAATCGTTCCGTTGTAAAGTATTAGTATCTACAGCGCTGCTAGTCGGTAACGGTTGGCTAGCTGTTGGCTAGCTAGCTAGCAGTGGGTTAATGATGACTAGGTGTGTTGACTACGTCTGGCGTCGCGGCTGGCTAGTTACTAATAATTACTCTAAACTACACAATTATCTTAGATGCAAAGACAGCAAAGACAACTATGTAGCTGGCTCACTAACACTACACTAATCAAGTCGTTCCGTTGTAAAGTATTAGTGTCTACAGCGCTGCTAGTCGGTAACGGTTGGCTAGCTAGCTAGCAGTGGGTTAATGAAGACTAGGTGTGTTGACTAAGTCTGGCGTCGCGTCGCGGCTGGCTAGTTACTAATAATTACTCTAAACTACACAATTATCTTAGATGCAAAGACAGCAAAGACAACTATGTAGCTGGCTCACTAACACTACACTAGTCAAGTCGTTCCGTTGTAATGTAATAGATTCTACAGTGCTGCTAGTCGGTGGAAGTTGGCTGGTTGGCTAGCTAGCAGTGTTGACTAGCTAGCTAGCAGTGATGACTACGTTAGGAGGACGAAGATAGCTAACTTTGATAATTACTCTAAGCTACACGATTATCTACACGATTATCTTTGATACAAAGACGGCTATGTAGCTAGCTAAGAAAAAATTGCTCAGATCAAACAAATCAAACCGTTGTAATGTAGTGAAGTGTAATATTACCTGTGGAGTGAAGCGTAGTGCGACTGCTCGCTCCAAACCGGAAGTAGGTAGGTAGACCAGTCTACTGTAACCCTTTATTAAGATCAAACCACTTTTCTGCTCATTACAGTTCAAACTCATATTCTAAGTTCATTTTGAGTAGAGCATATAGAAATGAATGAATACAGGCCCTGAGCCAGTGGAAGCCAATTTCAACATGTGACATAATGGGATTTCCATCTTTATTACAAATAAGGCTTGGCAGAACATGTGGGAAATGGCTACAACATTCCATCTTCAAAAGAGCGTTATCAAAATGTCACTCATACATTTAAACTCAGTTTTTCACAATTCCTGACATTTAAAATCCTAGTAAAACTTCCCTGTCTTAAGTCAGTTAGGATCACCATTTTATTTAGGATATTTATTTTGGTTATTACATGATTCCATATATGTTATTTCATAGTTTTGATCTCTTCACTATTATTCGACAATTTAGAAAATAGTAAAAATAAAGAAAAACCCTTGAATGAATAGATCTGTCCAAACTTTTCACTGCTACTGTATGTTGAAGAAGGTGGGGTTCAAGCTGCATCCCTGTCTCACCCCTCGACCCTGAGGAAAGAAATGTGTGTTTAAAAATATATATATATATATTAACCATATACTTGTTGTTTGTGTACATGTATTTTAATTAAAATATTGTATTTTTCCCCCCAACACTGCTTTCCATGAATTTATATAACAGACCATCATGCCTAATAGAGTCAAAAGCTTTTTTTAAATCAACAAGGCATGAGAAGACTTTGCTTTTGTTTTGTTTGTTTGTCAATTAGTGTGTACAGGGTGAATACATGGTCTGTAGTGTGGTAATTTGGTAAAAAGCCAATTTGACATTTGTTCAGGACATTGTTTTCACTGAGGAAGTGTAGTAGTCTGCTGTTAGTGATAATGCAGAGGATTTTCCAGAGGTTGCTGTTGAAGCATATCCCACGGTAGTTATTGGGGCAGAATTTATCTCAACTTGCATCAATTGGGGCGATCAGTTCTTGGTTTGGGAAAGATTCCAGAGCTGAGGATGATGTTAAAGACTTTAAGTATAAGCAATTGGAATTTGTGGTCTGTATATTTTATAATTTCATATAGAATACCATCAACACCACAGGCATTTTTGGGTTGGAGGGTTTGCATTTTGTCCTGTAGTTAATTCAATGTAATTGGAGAATCCAGTGGGTTCTGGTAGTCTTTAATAGCTGATTGTAAGATGTGTAATTGATCATGTAAATGTTTTTGCTGTTCGTTCTTTGTTAAAGGGACAAAAAGGTTGGAGAAGTGGTTTATCCATCTCCATTTTGGATAGATAGCTCGTTATATTGTTGTTTGTTTAGTGTGTTCCAATTTTCCCAGAAGTGGTTAGATTCTATGGATTCTTCAATTACATTGAGTTGGTTTCTGATGTGTTGTTCCTTCTTTTTCCTTAGTGTATAACTGTACTGTTTCAGTGTTTTACCATAGTAAAGCTGTAGGCTCAGGTTTTCTTAGTCTCTGTGTTTTTGGTTGAATAGTTGTCTCAATTTATTTCTTAGGTTTTTGCATTCTTCATCAAAACATTTCTCATTGTCGTTGATTTTCTTAGGTTGCCTGCTTCAAATTTTTTGATTTGATAAAGAATCTGAAAGGTCAAATATACTGTTTAGGCCAAGTTTACACCTTCACTATTGCAGTGAAATGTTTTGTCCAGAAAGTTGTCTAAAAGGGATAGAATTTGTTGCCCAATTATTTTTTGGGTAGGTTTCTACACTACTTTCCTTCCATCTATAGCATGTCTTAATAGTATGCAGTTTGTTTGACTTTGACATTTCATGATGCACTATTGCTCTGTTCAAGTGTGATTTTTCTGTGATCTGATGGGGTGTCAGTGGGGTGTCAGTGTTACTCTCTGAGGGACTGGGTTGACGTCAGTGATAAAGTAATCTACATTACTACTGCTAAGTAATGAGCTGTAGGTGTACCTACTGTATGATTCCCCTTGAAGCCTACCATTGACTTTGTACTGACCCAACGTGCGACAGAGCTGCAGGAGTTGTGACCCATATATATATATTTTTTTGTCGTAATTGTGTCTATGGGAGCATATTGGGGAGGGAATGCTGTCACCTCCAGGTAGGTGTTTGTCCCCCTGTGTGCTGAGAGTGTCAGTTTCTTGTCCAGTTCTGGCATTTAGGTCACCACACAATTGTACATGTCCCTGGGCCTAGAAGTGGTTGATCTCCCCCTCTAGGATGAAGAAGCTGTCATCGTTAAAGTATGGGGATTCTATTGGGGGATGTAGGTAGCACATATGAGGAAATGTTTCACTGTTGAGATAAAAAAATATATATATTAATAACCAGATATAAAATGCTCCTGTTTTCATTAATTTAATAGAGTGGGTTTGATCTGTTCTATACCAAATTAACATACCCCCTGAGTCTCTTCCCTGTTTCACACCAGGTAGTTAGGTGGATGACCCTACCAGCTCTCTCTCTCTCTCTCTCTCTCTACCCCTCCCTCTCTCTATTCGTCCCTCCCTTCCTGCTTTGTTTGTGCTCATTTCATTCTGTGTGCTGCAGCCTCCTGGCAGGCAGGTCAAGGTTTACCCTACCATCACAGACCATTTCCCCCATACACCGCCTGAGGGAGGAACACTGGAGGCCCAAGGCAAGGGCAAACCCAAATAGCTCACACAACATGGCCGCCACCAACCACCTCCAACCATACATACAGGACGGCAATGCTGATGGGATAATGAGAGAGAGGTGAACAGCTAGAATTGTCAATAGCTACTCTCTGTCTTCTTTCTTTATCTCTCTCTCCATTTCTCCATCAGATTATAAATTTCCAGCAGTGATTTCCTGTCACTAGTAAGGTATATTTCTATTACCAGACATATATTTATATTAACAAACACATTACAATAAAGGAGCTACTCATTTGTTCCCCTGTAGTGTAAGTGTTCCTTTTGTGAGTCTGATACTAACCCTGGCTAGGAGCTAGTGCTGGATTTGCTGTAAATGGAAAAGGCCTGGGGGCTTTTCATTTTCTGGGCCCAGACGTTCCCTTCATGGTGTCGGAGCCCTTGTGTTCACAGAGTTCATGTTTCACCGCAGGGCTTTTTTTTATTTTGTTTTATCTCGTAGCTTAGACTAGCAGGGCTTCGACTCCCAGAGGACCCACTGCACAGCAACAGCAGAGATCAACAAAGTAAGTTTGTTTATGTTGGCTATGTCCGCATGTTGTCGACTTATACATTTCTCCCAGTCTCCCTCTTCCTGCCTCTCCTTGCTCAAGGGGAGCAGAGACCTCTAATTGGATTGTGTCCTAATTGAGCCTAATACTGGAGCTAACCGGAGCTAGGCCCCACGGCTAATGAAGAAAGAGAATCAAAACTAAGCACTAAAACTTTGACTTCATGTAGTGTGTGTGTGTGTGTGTGTGTGTGTGTGTGTGTGTGTGTGTGTGTGTGTGTGTGTGTGTACGTCCTCTTCTTACTGTAACAAGCTTTAAAATCTCAAAGAAACAGTACTGTTTACTCATGACTTGTAAGATTATTGTCTCAGTTTGTAATCCACATTTTAAATAGAGAGTGCCTGGGCTTGAATCCTATTCAACCGGTCTGAACACATTCATTTCAGAAGATTGACTGCAAAAAAAAGAGAGTTATCTTCAGAGGTACAAGTCTACATTATCAACAATGATCTACGCTGTAACTTTTCATAAAAGGCAGTAGAAGAAAAAACAATGCCTGGATGAAAATAGTTTTTATCAACAGCTGGATTTTTAACAAATTTGTTTCACCTTTTTTCCCCTCTTACACACAAAAATCCAATCCGATGCATAACAAATGAAACAAACAGGGCAGATGCTGCAGTTTGGTCGGCTGCAGATGCAAAAGTGAGATGGAAATGGAGCGCTGCTTTCATTGTGCTAGAGGGTCCGTAGAAGAAATGACTACTCTCCCCCCCAGCTAGGATCTGGAAAACAAGGCTGTGTTTATCTGTGAATACCGATTTTAAAGCGGAATTGTCTCATTCAGTTCGGAAATAAAGATGTGCTTCGCTGCATGCTTAAGCACACTCAATGGTTCCACATCAGTAACAACGCTCTATTTGATCACTGTGTCTTTATATCCCTGTTTATTGATTCACTTTTTTATTCCTCTCTGATCTTTGGCTATTATTCCATGTGTATCCCCATTTTTGTGGATTGGGGTCCTTCCCAAGGGCACAATGATGATATCTGCTCTGGTGTTGAACTAACAACCTTCTAGGCACAATTATCTTCCTGTGCTCCTACAGGCCTCCATACAGACAGTGTTGTGTAGTCAGGATGATAAGCATCCTCATTTGGGGATTGGTGACTGATATCACCACCATTGTTGTCTGTCTCCATCTTTGTGGTCTTCCTCCATCTTTGTGGTTGCCCTCCATCTTTGTGGTTGCCCTCCATCTTTGTGGTTGCCCTCCATCTTTGTGGCTGCCCTCCATCTTTGTGGTCGCCGTCCATCTTTGTGGTCGCCCTCCATCTTTGTGGTCGTCGATCTACATCACAACAGGGCCTGATCAGTTCCAGTTCCACCTATCAGCTCTGTAGCTACAGACCTATTAGAAGAAGAGAGGCGAGAGCGAGCCTGGTATCAGTAAGACAGAGACTCCAGATTGTTGAGAGTTGATTTCTTTCCAAGGAGTTGCCTTAGCCGCAGCCCTGCAGAGCCAAACCCATCTCTGCGCAGCGCCGTGGGCCACCACCAGGGGGGGTTGGATGAAGACGAGACACTCCAGGTGGGCCGGGCTGCACCCCCCCCCCCCACTACCCTCCCGGAGGCACTTAGTCATGTCTTGAGAGGGAGGGCACGGAGAACCTTTCCAGAACAAACACAGCCTTCCAAAGCTCTGGCCCAAGGATCTAGTCTCAAGGCCTCATCCCGATTGGAGGATTGGAAACACATTAAAGAAAGAAGGAAAAGAAAGAAGCAGAGTGAAAGAGAAGAACATGCACTCAGTTTCACTTTTACAACTCAGTTAGATAATGATGTTGAGTTTATACATTTGATTGGATAGATTTATCCCGAATACAGTCCTGTATGTGTACAGTGCTTTCAGAATGTCTTCATACAGCTGGACTTATTCCACATTTTGTTGTGTTACAGCCTGAATTTAAAAAAATATTCTCACCCATCTACACACAATACTCTATAATGGAAAAGTGAAAACATGTTTTTAGAAATCTTTGCAAATACATGAATATCTCATTTACATACACTACCATTCAAAAGTTTGGGGTCACTTAGAAATGTCCTTGTTTCTGAAAGAAAAGCCCATTTTTTGTCCATTAAATAACATCAAATTGATCAGAAATATAGTGTAGACATTATAATGTTGTAAATGACTATTGTAGCTGGAAACGGCAGATTATTAATGGAATATCTACATAGGCGTACGGAGGCCCATTATCAGCAACCATCACTCCTGTGTTCCAATGGCACGTTGTGTTAGCTAATCCAAGTTTATCATTTGAAATGGCTAATTGATCATTAGAATACCCTTTTGCAATTATGTTGGCACAGCTGAAAACTTTTGTCCTGATTAAAGAAGAAATAAAACTGGCCTTGTTTAGACTAGTTGAGTATCTGGGTTCAGGTCTGGAGACTGGCTAGGCCACTCCAGGACCTTGAGATGCTTCTTACGGAGCCACTTCTTAGTTGCCATGGCTGTGTGTTTCGGGTCGTTGTCATGCTGGAAGACCCAGCCACGACCCATCTTCAATGCTCTTACTGAGGGAAGGAGGTTGTTGGCCAAGATCTCGCGATACATGGCCCCATCCATCCTCCCCTCAATACGGTGCAGTCGTACTGTCCCCTTTGCAGAAAAGCATCCCCAAAGAATGATGTTTCCACCACCATGCTTCACGGTTGGGATGGTGTTCTTGGGGTTGTACTCATCCTTCTTCTTCCTCCAAACACGGCGAGTGGAGTTTAGACCAAAAAGCTCTATTTTTGTCTCATCAGACCACATGACCTTTTCCCATTCCTCCTCTGGATCATCCAGATGGTCATTGGCAAACTTCAGACGGGCCTGGACATGCGCTGGCTTGAGCAGGGGGACCTTGCGTGCGCTGCAGGATTTTAATCCATGACGGCGTAGTGTGTTACTAATTGTTTTCTTTGAGACTGTGGACCCAGCTCTCTTCAGGTCATAGACCAGGTCCTGCCGTGTAGTTCTGGGCTGGTCCCTCACCTTCCTCATGATCATTGATGCCCCACGAGGTGAGATCTTGCATGGAGCCCCAGACCGAGGGTGATTGACCGTCATCTTGAGCTTCTTCCATTTTCTAATAATTGCGCCCGCAGTTGTTGCCTTCTCACCAAGCTGCTTGCCTATTGTCCCGTAGCCCATCCCAGCCTTGTGCAGGTCTACAATTTTATCCCTGATGTCCTTACACAGCTCTCTGGTCTTGGCCATTGTGGAGAGGTTGGAGTCTGTTTGATTGAGTGTGTGGACAGGTGTCTTTTATACAGGTAACGAGTTCAAACAGGTGCAGTTAATACAGGTAATGAGTGGAGAACAGGAGGGCTTCTTAATGAAAAACGAACAGGTCTGTGAGAGCCGGAATTCTTACTGGTTGGTAGGGGATCAAATACTTATGTAATGCAATAATGCAGTAATGCAAATGAATTACTTAAAAATCATACAATGTGATTTTCTGGATTTTTGTTTTAGATTCCGTCTCTCACAGTTGAAGTGTACATATGATAAAAATTACAGACCTCTACATGCTTTGTAAGTAGGAAAACCTGCAAAATCGGCAGTGTTTCAAATACTTGTTCTCCCTTCTGTATGTAGATATTCCATAAAAAATCTGCCATTTCCAGCTACAATAGTAATTTACAACATTAGCAATGTCTACACTGTATTTCTGATCAATTTGATGTTATTATAATTGACCATAAAAAAGTTTTTCTTTCAAAATCAAGGACATTTCTGTGACCCCAAACCTTTGGCCAGTGGTGTAAGTATTCACACCCCTGAGTCCATACATGTTAGAAACACCTTTCTGGGTAATCCTCTAAGAGCTTTGCACACCTGGATTGTACAATATTTTTCCATCATTCTTTAAAAAATTCTTCAAGCTCTGTTAAATTGGTTATTGATCATTGCTAGACAACCATTTTCAGGTCTTGCCATAGTTTTTCATGCAGATTTAAGTCAAAACTGTAAAACTGCACTCAGGAACATTCAATGTCTTTTTGATAAGCAACTGCAGTGTAGATTTGGCCTTGTGTTTTAGGTTATTGTTTAGGTTATGTAACGTCTGTTGTTGGAATGAGACCAAGGCGCAGCGTGGGTTGGGTTCATCATATTTTAATATAAACGGTGAACCAGCAAAAACCAAAACAAGAAGCAACACAACGAACGAACAGTTTCGCAGGCTACTCACAGCAATGCAAAAACAACTTCCCACACCAGACAGGTGGAAAAAGGGCTACCTAAGTATGGCTCCCAATCAGCGACAACGATGTACAGCTGTCCCTGATTGAGAGCCATACCAGGCCAAAACACAGAAATACAAAACATAGATAGGGAACATAGAATGCCCACCCCAACTCACGCCCTGACCAAACCAAAATAGAGACATAAAAAGGAACTCTAAGGTCAGGGCGTGACAGGTTATCTCCCAGTGTCTGGTGGAAAGCAGACTGACCCAGATTTTCCTCCAGGATTTTGCCTGTGCTTAATGATTACAAGCATACCCATAACATGATGCAGCCACCTCTATGATTGAAAATATGGAGAGTGGTACTCAATAATGTGTTGTATTGGATGTGCCCCAAACATAACACTTTATATTCAGGACATATAGTTAATTGCTGTGACAATTCTTTTGCAGTATGACTTTAGTGCCTTGCTGCGAACAGGATACATGTTTTGGAATATTTTTTATTCTGTACAGGCTTCGTTCTTTTCACTCTGTAAATTAGGTTAGTATTGCGGAGAAACTTCAATGTTGTTGATCCATCCTCAGTTTTCTCTTATCACAGCCAATAATCTCTGTAACTTTTAAAGTCACCATTGGCCTCATGGTGAAATCCCTGAGTGGTTTCCTTCCTCTCCTCTCCGGCAACTGAGGTCGTAATGAAGCCTGTATCTTGTAGTGACTGTCTGCATTGATACACCATCGAAAGTATAATTTATGAATTCACCATGCTCAAAAAGATATCAATGTCTGCTTTTACCCTTCTACTGATAGGTGCCCTTCTTTGTGAGGCACTGGAAAACCTCCCTGGTCTTTGTGGTTGAATCTGTGTTTGAAATTCACTGCTCGACTGAGGGACCTTACAGATAATTGTCTGTAAGGGTTCAGAGATGAGGAAGTCATTCAAAAATAATATTAAACACTATTATTGCACAAAGAATGAGTCCATGCAACTTATGTGACTTGATAAGCACATTTTTACTCCTGAATTTATTCAGGCTTGCCATAACACATGGGTTGAATACTTATTGACTCATTCCCGCTTTTCATATTTAATTAATTTGTAAAAAATTCCGAAAACATAATTCCACTTTGATATGATGGGGTATTGTGTATAGATTCATTAAATTAAACAATTAAAAATTCAGGCGGTAACACAAGAAAATGTGTAAAGGGGTGTAAATATTTTCTTAAGGCACTGTATCAAATCAAATCAAATTGTATTTGTCACATGCACTGAATACAACCTTACAGTGAAATGCTTACTTACAAGCCCTTAACCAGCAATGCAGTTTTAAGAAGTGTATATGTTTTAAAAAAAGGAACAAATAATTAAAGAACAGCAGTAAAATAACAATAGCGAGGCTATATACAGGGGGTACCGGTATGGAGTCAACGGCACCGGTTAGTCGAGGTAATTGAGGTAATATGTACATGTAGGTAGCGTTATTAAAGTGACTATGCATAGATAATAACAGAGAGTAGCAGCAGCATAAAAGAGGGGTGGGGGCAATGCAAGTAGTCTGGGTAGCCATTTGATTAGATGTTCAGGAGTCTTACGGCTTGGGGGTAGAAGCTGTTTAGAAGCCTCTAGGACCTAGATTTGGCACTTCAGTACCACCTGCCATGCGGTAGCAGAGAGAACAGTCTATGACTAGGGTGGCTGGAGTCTTTGACAATTTTTAGGGCCTTCCACTGACACCGCCTCGTATAGAGGTTCTGGATGGCAGGAAGCTTGGCCCCAATGGTGTACTGTGCTGTACGCACTACCGTCTGTAGTGCCTTGTGGTCGGAGGCCGAGCAGTTGCCAAACCAGGCAGTGATGCAACCCATCAGAATGTTCTCGATGGTGCAGCTGTAGAACCTTTTGAGGATCTGAGGACCCATGGCAAATCTTTTCAGTCTCCTGAGGGGGAATAGGTTTTGTTGTGCCCTCTTCCCAACTGTTGGTGTGTTTGGACCATGATAGCTTGTTGGTGATGTGGACGCAAAGGAATTTGAAGCTCTCAACCTGCTCCACTGCATTCCCGTCATTGAGAATGGGGATGTGCTTGGTCCTCCTTTTCCTGTAGTCCACAAACATCTCTGTTGCCTTGATCACATTGAGGGAAAGGTTGTTGTCCTTGCACCACACGGTCAGGTCTCTGACCTCCTCCCTATAGGCTGTCTCGTCATTGTCTGTGATCAGGCCTACCACTGTTGTGTCATTGGCAAACTTAGTGATGGTGTTGGAGTTGTGCCTGGCCGTGCAGTCATGAGTGAATAGGGAATACAGTAGGGGACAAAGCACGCACCCCTGAGGTGCCCCATGTTGAGGATCAGTGTGGCGGATGTGTTGTTACCTATCTTTACCACCTGGGGGCAGCCTGTCAGGAAGTCCAGGATCCAGTTGCAGAGGGAGGTGTTTAGTCCCAGGGTCCATAGCTTAGTGATGAGCTTTGAGGGCACTATGGTGTTGCACGCTGAGCTGTAGTCAATGAATAGCATTCTCATGTAGGTGTTCCTTTTGTCCAGGTGTGAAAGGGCAGTGTGATAGAGATTGCATCATCTGTGGATCTGTTGGGTTGGTATACAAATTAGAGTGGGTCTAGGGTTTCTGGGATAATGGTGTTGATGTGACCCATGACCAGCCTTTCAAAGCACTTCATGGCTACAGACGTGAGTACTACGGGTCGGTAGTAATTTAGGCAGGTTACCTTAGTATTCTTGGACACAGGGACTATGGTGGTCTGCTTGAAACATGTTGGTAATACAGACTCAGACAGGGAAAGGTTGAAAATGTCAGTGAAGACACTTGCCAGTTGGTCAGCACATGCTCGGAGTACACGTCCTGGTAATCCGTCTGGCCCTGCGGCCTTATGAATGCTGACCTGTTTAAAGGGCTTACTCACATCGGCTGTGGAGAGCATGATCACACAGTCGTCCGGAACAGCTGATGCTCTCATGCATGTTTCAGTGTTAGTTGCCTCGAAGCGAGCATAGAAGTAATGTAGCTCGTCTGGTAGACTCGTGTCACTGGGCAGCTCTCGGCTGTGCTTCCCTTTGTAGTCTATCGATGCACTTCTTGATGAAGACAGTAACTGATGTGGTGTATTCCTCAATGTCATCGGAAGAATCCCGGAACATATTCCAGTCTGTGCTACCAAACCAGTCCTGTAGCTTAGCATCCGCTTCATCTGACCACTTTTTTATTGACCTTTTATTGACCTGGTACTTTCTGCTTAAATTTTTGCTTGTAAGCAGGATAGAGGATAGAATTATGGTCAGATTTGACAAATGGAGGGTGAGGGAGAGCTTTGTACGCGTCTCTGTGTGTGGAGTAAAGGTGGTCTAGAGATTTTTTCCCTCTGGATGCACATTTAACATGCTGGTAGAAATGAGGTAAAACGGATTTAAGTTTCCTTGCATTAAAGTCCCCGGCCACTAGGAGGGCCGCCTCTGGATGAGTGTTTTCCTCAAATCAAATCAAATGTTATTGGTTAGCAGATGTTAGCAGATGTTAATGCGAGTGTAGCGAAATGCTTGTGCTTGTAGTTCCGACCATGCAGTAATATCTAACAAATAATCGAACAATTTCACAACAACTACCTTATACACACAAGTGTAAAGGAACGAATAAGAATATGTACATACAAATATATATGGATGAGCGATGGCCGAACGGCATAGGCAAGATGCAGTAGATGGTATAGAGTACAGTATATACATTTGAAATGAGTAGTGTAGGGTATGTATATATCATATAAAGTGGCATAGTTAAAAGTGACTAGTGATACATTTATTACATCCAATTTTTTATGATTAAAGTGGCTAGAGATTGAGTCAGTATGTTGGCAGCAGCCACTCAATGTTAGTGATGGCTGTTTATCAGTCTGAAGGCCTTGAGATAAAAGCTGTTTTTCAGTCTCTCGGTCCCAGCTTTGATGCACCTGTACTGACCTCGCCTTCTGGATGATAGCGGGATGAACAGGCAGTGGCTCGGGTGGTTGTCACAGCTGTCGAAAGGAGTAGCGGACCAAAGTGCAGCGTATGTGAAGTTCCTCATTTTATTTACTCTGTGAAACTCATGCAATACATCAAAATAACTGAATAGACAAAAACAACAAACCGTGACGCAGAGGAGAAACAAACACTACTCAAAAATATATCACCCACAAAACCCAGGAAGAAAAACCCCTACTTAAATATGATCTCCAATTAGAGACAACGAGGACCAGCTGCCTCCAATTGGAGATCATCCCAAACAAACCAACATAGAAATACAAAAACTAGAACCTAAGAACATAGAAATAGAAAACATAGAAAAACACAAAACACCCCCTGTCACGCCCTGACCTACTCTACCACAGAAAATAACATCTTACTATAGTCAGGACGTGACAGTGGTTGTTGTACTTGATGATCTTTTTGGCCTTCCTGTGACATCGGGTGGTATAGGTGTCCTGGAGAGCAGGTAGTTTGCCCCTGGTGATGCATTGTGCAGACCTCACTACCCTCTGGAGAGCCTTACGGTTGTGGGCGGAGCAGTTGCCGTACCAGGCGGTAATACAGCCCGACAGCATGCTCTCGATTGTGCATCTGTAAAGGTTTGTGAGTGTTTTTGATGACAAGCTGAATTTTTCAGCCTCCTGAGGTTGAAAAGGCGCTGTTGCGCCTTCTTCACCACGCTGTCTGTGTGGGTGGACCATTTCCGTTAGTCCGTGATGTGTACGCAGAGGAACTTAAAACTTTCCACCTTCTCCACTACTGTCCCGTCGATGTGGATAGGGGGGTGGACCCTCTGGAGTTCGCGATCATCTCCTTTGTTTTGATGACGTTGAGTGTGAGGTTATTTTCCTGACACCACACTCTGAGGGCCCTCACCTTCTCCCTGTAGGCCGTCTCGTCGTTGTTGGTAATCAAGCCTACCACTGTAGTGTCGTCTGCAAACTTGATGATTGAGTTGGAGGCGTGCATGGCTTGCAGTCATGGGTGAACAGGGAGTACAGAAGAGGGCTGAGAATGCACCCTTGTGGGGCCCCAATGTTGAGGATCAGCAGGGTGGAGATGTTGTTTCCTACCCTCACCACCTGGGGGCGGCCCGTCAGGAAGTCCAAGACCCAGTTGCACAGGGCGGGGTTGAGACCCAGGGTCTCGAGCTTAATGACGAGTTTGGAGGGTACTATGCTGTTAAATGCTGAGCTGTAGTCGATGAACAGCATTCTTACATAGGTATTCCTCATGTCCAGGTGGGTTAGGGCAGTGTGCAGTGTGATTGCGATTGCGTTGTCTGTGGACCTATTGGGGCGGTAAGCAAATTGGAGTGGGTCTAGGGTGTCAGGCAGGGTGGAGGTGATATGATCCTTGACTAGTCTCTCAAAGCATTCATGATGACTGAGGTGAGTGCTACGGAGCGATACTCATTTAGCTCAGTTACCTCAGCTTTCTTGGAAACTGGAACAATGGTGGCCCTCTTGAAGCATGTGGGAACAGCAGACTGGGATAAGGATTGATTGAATATGTCCGTAAACACACCAGCCAGCTGGTCTGTGCATGCTCTGAGGATGCGGCTAGGGATGCCGTCTGGGCCGGCAGCCTTGTGAGGGTTAACAAGTTTAAATGCTTTCCTCACGTTGGCTGCGGTGAAGGAGAGCCCGCAGGTGTTGGTAGCGGGCCGTGTCGTTGGCACTGTATTGACCTCAAAGTGAGCAAAGAAGTTGTTTAGCTTGTCTGGGAGCAGGACATCGTGGTCCGCGACGGGGCTGGTTTTCTTTTTGTAGTCCGTGATTGACTGTAGACCCTGCCACATACCTCTCATGTCTGAGCCGTTGAATTGCGACTCTACTTTGTCTCTATACTGACGCTTAGCTTGTTTGATTGCCTTGCTGAGGGAATAGCTACACTGTTTGTATTCGGTCATGTTACCGGTCGCCTTGCCCTGATTAAAAGCAGTGGTTCGCGCTTTCAGTTTTGCACGAATGCTGCCATCCATCCACGGTTTCTGGTTGGGGAAGGTTTTAATAGTTGCTGTTGGTACAACATCACCGATGCACTTGCTAATAAACTCGCTCATCGAATCAGCGTATTCTTCAATGTTGTTGTCTGACGCTATGCGGAACATATCCCAGTCCACGAAGCAATCTTGAAGTGTGGAATCAGATTGGTCGGACCAGCGTTGAACAGACCTGAGCATGGGCGTTTCCTGTTTTAGTTTCCGTCTATAGGCTGGGAGCAACAAAATGGAGTCGTGATCAGATTTTCCGAAGGAGGGCGGGGCAGGGCTTTGTATGCGTCGCGGAAGTTAGAGTTACAATGGTCCAGGATTTTTTCCGCCCGGGTAGCGCATTCGATATGCTGATAAAATGTAGGGAGTCTTGTTTTCAGATTAGCCTTGGTAAAATCCCCAGCTACAATGAATGCAACCTCAGGATATATGGTTTCCAGTTTACATAGAGTCCAATGAAGTTCATTCAGGGCCATCGATGTGTCTGCTTGGGGGGGGGGGGATATATACGGCTGTGATTATAATTGAAGAGAATTCTCTTGGTAGATAATGCGGTTGACATTTGATTGTAAGGAATTCTAGGTCAGATGAGCAAAATGACTTGAGTTCTGTCGGCGCCGGATGTCCTGTTTGCTTATGGCCGTATACAGCTCATTGAGTGTGGTCTTAGTGCCACCATCGGTTTGTGATGGTAAATAGACAGCTACAAAGAATATAGATGAAAACTCTCTAGGTAGATCGTGTGTTCTACAGCTTATCATGAGATACTCTACCTCAGGGGAGCAAAACCTCGACACTTCCTTAGATATCGTGCACCAGCTGTTGTTTACAAATATACATAGACCGCCACCTCTTGACTTACTAGAGGCTGCTGTTCTATCCTGCCGATACAGTGTATAACCCACCAGCTGTATGTTGATAATGTCGTCATTCAGCCACGACTCGGTGAAACATAAGATATTACAGTTTTTAATGTCCCGTTGGTAGGATATACGTGCTTGTAGTTCGTCCACTTTATTATCCAGCGATTGTATGCCAATAGTACCGATGTCAAAAGCTGATTAGCCACTCGTCGCCGGATCCTTACAAGGCACACCGATCTCCTTCCATAAAAACCTCTGTCTCTTTCTCCTGCGAATGATGTGGATGAGGGCCTGTTCTTGTGTCTGGAGTAACTCCCTCTCGTCCGACTCATTAAAGAAACATTATTCGTCCAGTTCAAGGTAAGTAATCGCTGTTCTGATGTCCAGAATCTCTTTTCGGTCATAAGAGACGGTAGCAGCATCATTATGTACAAAATAAGTTACAAACAATGCGAAAAAACTAACAAAATAGCACGGTTGGTTAAGAGCCCATAAAATGGCAGCCATCCCCTCCGGCGCCATTTCTCTACCCACCAATGCATCTTAAATCAGTTTATTAATAAAGTTTGTTAAAAAAATGTATCTAATCGAGGCGCGAGGTGGGAAACATGTTGGTGTGAGTCTGTTAATGTTAATGTTATTGACTAAGCAGCTCTAGACTAGGTTGTTGACAGTATTAAACACATGGTCAGTATGTCCATACCTCAGAGTGGAGTGAACAGTCAGTGTTTCCTACACTGCAGTCTGGAGCCGCCCTGCCCTGTGAGCTGAGAATGGGGGCCTGGCCGGCTGCAGCCTGCAGCCAGGGTCCTCTGGGGCCTCTCGTCACCCACATGTCTCGGAGGTGAAAGGGTGGGTGATAATTGAGCGCTCTCTGGCACTTCTAACAAATGTATTGAAAGAGGGAATTGAAAAACCTGTTAATGAGATTTCTCTCCCCAGGCAGTGCTCCGGCTCATTATTCTTATAATTTTCTTAATTTAATGAGTTACTCAAGGTTTATTTTCAAATATGTTTCCCGCCTCACACCTCGATTAGATTCTATTTTTTAACAAACTTTATTAATAAATGGATTTAGGATGCATTGGTGGGTTACATGGTTTTTTGACTTGTGCATCAAGATTCATTCAGTTAATTCAACTGAAAAAGGTAGACAATAGGTAGACAATAATTTAAACAATTCAATAGTCTTTTAAAAATGCCCAGTGTATACAGTCTGTGTCCTTTTGAGTGAGGAATCTCTAAAGATTACTTAATTTGTATTTTTGAAAGGTAGTTTATTTTTTAAGATACACTGTACATGTTTTTACTTGTTAGACTTGTTTACCTCGTAACTAAGATAGCCCCTGGCTAAGCTTCAGAATGGGCCATTGTGAAAATGGCCGCTACTTTCCTTCCAGCAATCTCTAGCCTTTATGGACTGTGAAGAGTTAGCTTGCTGGGCTGCAGGGAGGGGACAGCCTCAGGGGATCGGCTTTCATTAAGGCCTCTGGCTCTTCTCCGTTCCACCACTTCCTGTGGCACTGACCTCCTTTTCACCCCTGGGCCTGGCTCACAGCCTCCTTCCCTCCACCACCTCTCTCTCTCTCTCTCTCTCTCTCTCTCTCTCTCTCTCTCTCTCTCTCTCTCTCTTCAATTCAAAGGGCTTTATTGGCATGGGAAACACACTATGTTTACATTGCCAAAGCAAGTGAAATAGAAAGTGAAATAAACAATCAAAATTAACACTAAATATTACACTCTTTCGCTCTCTCTCTCTCTCTCTCTCTCTCGTCACTACCCCCTTTTCAAGCCCCTAGGGTGGTCATGTGACTCCTGATCTCCCCTGACCTTTCTGCCCCCCTTCCTCAGAACCCTTCTACCCCACCTCCCTCCCCTACCTCTCAGTTGGACAGGAGACCGGTCTGTAGAGTCAGGGACAACTTGAGGGTCATCTTTGCGTTCCAAAATGGCACCCACGTCCTTGGGTCACCGAGGGAAGGGTTTGCGGCTGGGCTGACAATGTGTCAGAACACTATGTCAGAATGTCACGACTTCTGCCGAAGTCGATGCCCCTCCTTGCTCGGGTGGTGCTCGGCGGTCGACGTCGCCGGTCTTCTAGCCATCATCGATCAGTTTTCATTTTCCATTGGTTTTGTCTTGTCTTCCTACACACCTGTTTCCAATCCAATTAATCATGTATTTAACCCTCTGTTTCCCCTCATGTCCTTGTCGGTGATTGTTTGTGATGTTATGTTATGTGGGTTTGCGTATCGGTGTGCGACGGGTATACTTTACCCGTTTATTTTGTACTTTGGTTTTGGAGTTGTTTTTTTCATTAAATACTCCATATTAACCAACTTGGTTTCTCCTGCGCCTGACTTCCCTGCCACCTACATACACGAACATGACACATAAATGATCAACCCTGAGCTTATGTAGAGTCATCATCATCATAATACAACACCGTAGATAAACTTAAGTGGAATAAAGACAACATTATTCACACAGCCACCACTTTAAGGCTTGTCACAGGGACCAAATTACTGAACAAAAACACCTACAGTTTGTACCTTTTTACTGAGCTCAAGTAGATGTTCTCTCTTTCTGCTTGAATGGGCAGGATAAAACTGGGTAATACCTGTCACCTCTAGATCCCACTCCTCCCTCTCCTCCTCCCCAAAACCATTTCAGCAGTCATTCCTCCCTGCTGAGCTTCATTATGACCTATAGAAACGCAGCAAACTGAAGACCACCGGCAGATATGTTGCCAGAGTGATCTAAGATCTCAACTATGAGAGTTAATCATTGATCAAGAAAACATTACTGTGTACTTCAGGCGTTATAGACTGGCGCCTAAAGTATGTGGCCAAATATCAATAAAAATCCCCTCTGTCTTTTAATTAAAGTGCCAAGCCTTTTCACTGATGTTGAGCTTGTATTTCAAAGCTTGACTGTCTTTGTCTTTCAGCTATTGATGATGGTTGGAAAGGGCACTTCACGGAAATGACGATCATCAACACATACAGGTTGTGGCATGAATTGTGACCATATTTAGATAAGCTTTGAGTCGTATATATTTGGTCCAAAGACTATCCCTATAAGATGCAACAAGAGTGGCCCAGCATCTCTGATTGGTGATTGAGATATCAGACCAGTCCTAATCGGCACAGCCCATAGTTAGACCTGCAGGCAGTGTTTCTTTCACTGGATGCAATAGATTATCCACACACACACGCAACACAAACACACACGCTTCCAGTTGGTACATCTCTGTGTTGCTAAGCCCCATTTTGATGCCCTCATCTCATGGTATCCAACCCCCACTCCCTCTGTCTCTGTGTATTCCCTCAGGCTCCTCTCTGTGTGTGACAGGGCTACTGAACCAGCAAGGCATTGTTTTTCTCCACTCAGTGTTCACATACACACATACATTTAGACTCTTTCACTGATACACCAGTGCGCACAAAAGCAACCATAATCATATGCATTCAAAACTCTGGAGGTCCAATTCCAATGCCCAAGACAAAAGTAAGACTGATTCATAGAACTAGGAGATTAAGTAGAGTTACAGTATCTGCCTCACTTCATTACAGCAGTGAGATGTATGGCTCCTTAGTGCAAATCAATTAATATCAAAGCAGATAAAATGCTAATATTTTGATTGGGCTCTCAACAGGATGTGTAGCCTTCAGGCTGCATTAAAATCTACTCTTACTGTATTTGTCACATGCTTCGTAAACAACAGGTGTAGACTAACAGTGAAATGCTTACTCACGTAAAACTGTGTGTGTGTGTATTTCTTCCTGTGTGCGTACAGTACGTGTGTTTCTACATGCGTGTGTGTGTGTGCCTTCATGCATTCGTGCGTGTGTGTGTGCATCTGTGTGTTTCTTGGTATGTGTGTGTGTTCCGTAGCACAGTGCAATGCGGGGAGGAGAAAAGACAGCAGGCAGCAGGGACAGACCCGTCAGCCACTCAGATCACATTAGGTCTTTCGGGATACTTTGGAACACATCAAGCCTGATGGGAGATGCCCCCCAGGGGTGCGAGGCACGGAGGCAGGCAGGCCTAAAGATGACATACAGACGGAGGAGCAGGGAGAACGGAGGGAGAGAGGAAGGCAGATCGTACCCATACACACTCATAATGGACGTGCAGTACACATGCTATGTAGATTCGTACACATACATAAATGTATAGATATATAGAATATTTCTCTTTTAGTTACACACTAATAGATCGACAGCAAAACCACAATGCCACACACAATTCAGTCCCATTCAAAATACTATTTTCCCTAACCCCTAACCCTAACCCAAAAACCTAACCTTAACCCTAGAACTAATCCTAGCTCCTAAACCTAATTCTAACCCTAACACTAATTATAACCTTAACCCTAAACCCCCTAGAAATAGCATTTGACATTGTGGGGACAACAAAATGTCCCCAATTCCTCAAATTTCTGATTGTTAAACGCACGCACGCGCGCACACACAAACACACACACACACGCACACACATATGCAAACATATAACCTGGATCTAGCACCAGATAACCTACATTACAAACAAGGCACATATGCTAATGTGAAAAAGGAAGGCATGATGTTTACGAGCTACATATGATGCATATGCCCCTGCATGTGAGTAAATGCACAGACACGCTTGGGTACATTATGACCGCAGGGGCGTAACAGGAAATAGACACTTCTCTTCATGCCTGTTCTTTAATTGGGGCATTTATTGTTTTGTGCCGGTGTTTACTTCATTAAATTAAGGCACATTTTAGAAATGCAGAGTGTTTAAAGGTTTATATAAGCAGAATTTAGCTTTCAGCTATAAAGTGGCAAATTAACATTTTATGACTGTGGGATATGCCAGTTGAAGACGGTTTTGCATTTTTCTACTAATCAATTTGACTTTAACGTGTTGGATTTCGTTTTGATTTGCTTTCATTCAGCCCCCAGGGCGGAATTTCGGTGTGTGCGTGTTTGCACGTGTATGTTAGTTTGTCCAAATAGCTTCCATGTTTGTCCAACTGTTCTTCTCTTCTTTAATAAATCAGAAAGTATACACAAGGTTTGGGGAGCATGCAGGGAGGATTACAAGGAACAAAATGCAACTAATGTTGAATATTCTGTATTGGTTTTAGTGTAATTATTTTTTAAATTCTTGGTTTATTAAATTTTGTCTCCTTGAGGCTGGTATGTATGGAAATGAGGTCTGATGTATTTTTTTGCTGTAAATTTCAATGATCACCTCAAGACTTTTAAACAAGATTACCCAGATGGCCTTGCATGGTGTGCCTGAAGTTTTATTTTCTTCCTCTGCCTGCTTTTCCTTCTTGGCTACAGGGGGAGAGAGAGGGAGGCAGGGAAGCCTCCTGAAGGCTGGAGGCTAGGCCAGGGGAAGGCAGCTGGGGTGGGGAGAAATCTGGGGGAAGGAGAAGAGGGAGGGAGATGGGAGAGAAGGAAGAGAGGGTAAGGGGGTGGAGGAGATGTGGGGGTAAACCAACATCCGTCCAATGCCAGCCAATGTCATCCCTCTACCTTGCTCTGCTGTCAAGTGTATGGAGAGGAGTGGGTGTGGGGTTTGGAGAGGAACGGGTAAGATTTGGGGGTGTAAATGTCAAGGCACAGACTACAGAGTGAAGTGGGTATGGCATGAGCTGCAGATATGGGGTGAGGTTAGTGTCACATGGTTGGGTCACATCAGCATGGTTGACAGTTCAAAACCAACACAGTTCCTGGGCTAATTAACAATGTTAGAGCTGAGATTGTGAAAACATCCCATACCTGGTCAGTCAGGCTATCACTGTTGTTGTCTTAAGTAGTGTGAGTTTCTGGCCACTCACCAAATGCTGGACGTAATCAGAATCTGCCACTGGTTTCCATCCATGAGTGGCAATAACATTTTAATATATTAGGAACAGATAGACAGCAAAATAGGGTTAAAATGTACACCTGTTCATTATTGTAACACGTGACTGCCCCCCCAGGTGATGCACAGTTGCAGGTGCAGAAATATGTATTCAGTCTTGAACACGTCTTTCAATGATAAGCTAATGGTAAGGTCTACAAGCCATGTCTTCCTATCTGGTGTCTTCGTCTTCACATTCTCAGTCTTCCGTAAGCAAACCACTTTATTGGTTAGGTCACTCAACATACTGTAATACTCTTCGGACGCTACTTCAAAAGGCTCAATTGCATTTCTGTTCTCAGTTCCTACTCCTCCATTTGTTTGTTTTGTTAAGGTTTCACTACTCTCCTCCATCATAATGAATCACTTTTTTTCATCTTGTTCTTATTTATTCTCATGGCTGGAGGTAGAATGCACTTTATGGTTGATGAGGGGCTGAAATGAACTGAGCCTTAGCCTCAGCCCCGGGGGATGGCGCATATCTTAGCATAAGTGATGGCCGACCGGAGGGCTGGAGCCTGGCTGAGAGCGCCCCCAGGACAGCGGCTCTGACAGATCATGTATTTATAGGTCTGTTGAAAGACCTCTATTGTGTCCCACATAGCCCCAGTGCACGTCTGTCCTCTGTATTATAATAAAGCCCCTGGCCTTACCACAATGATGGATGGGAGGCCCCCGAATGGCAAGCTCTCCCGAATCATTACAACACTACTCCTAACATGCAGGTCTGCCCATGTGGATGGCAGGAAGGTAGGGGTGAGGCGTAGAGGGCTGGTGAGCAATGAAGTTCAGGTTAGACCTTTTAATCAATGGCAGGGCATAGCTCTTATTAACTCTCAACTGAGAGAGAGGAAATGGAGTGAGTAAATGAGTGTGGGAGAGTGAGTGAAGGTGTGTGTGTGTGGACAGGTTTAACGATACTGGTGGGGACCAGAAGTCCCCACAAGAATAGTAAACAAGCAAAACAATTATTCCCCACATGGAAAAAGGCTATTTCTAGGCGGTTTAGGGTTAGGGTTAGAATCAGGGTTAAAGGTTAGGAGTTAGGGTTAAGGTTAGGGAAAATAGGATTTTGAATGGGAATTAATTGTGTCCCCACAAGGTTTGAAAAACAAGACTGTGTGCGTGCGTGAGTGTGTTTGAGAGAAAGAGAGAAAGGCTTGCTGGTGTTGCCAAAGGATATGTTTGTCATTATCTCAGTGGCTTAAAAGGCCTCGAGGCTTTTTCAATACAGGTTTGAGAGAAAAGAGAGGGGCACCTATAATATCTATATTCAAGTTCTCTGGTGGTCGGATTTCACTACTGGGAAGAGACATCCAAAGTGAACATTCCATTCCATTATCATCCAGCAATACACCTGCAATTTAGTGTGTGTCAGAATGAGAGGTGAGTGAGTATAACATGTAGCATACATATGGCTAGATTTCAGAAACCATATAAAATGAAGACAAAACTACTCGAATATGCTCCCGCAACCTTGAATCTTTACGTCTTTTCTATGCCCTGAGCCACACATAGGCAAGAGTTGAATTTGGAGCTGTTTCCCAATCTCATGTTCCTCTTTTACATCTTGTGTGGATAGAACCGATTCCCTCTCAGTGTACAGTGGATGCCAAGGGGCCGCAGCGATCATAGTCCAGCCTAAAATTCCTCACTGCAAGCGCACCAAAACGCAAGGCTTGACTGATAAATAAAACAATACAGAGCTTAGCGTGTTCGTGATCGGTAGTAGTACTCCTCGGCCTCCACATGGAGTGCTGTCACAGATACTGTATTAGCAGACGCTCAACTGGGAGACTGCTGGCTCTGGGGATGAGGTTTGGCAAGGTGGTTGTTACTGGAACACCATAAGAACAGTTATTACCGAACTGAACCAAGGCATTGGCGTCCCGATTGATGTACAAAGGTTAGTCACTTTATCTTGAAAATTAAGGGATATGTACAGGTCTCTCATTCAATATTTCAGATGTAGTGATGTCTCCTTTCAATACTATTCAATGTGTTTCTCTGTCGTTTAAGTGAGGACTAAGTGTAACGTTTGTAATTATCGCACCGGCTTAAAAAGCCCCCAAGATTTTTTTTATTCTCCAATACAGGTTTAAGGCACCTATGAGAGAAGAAGTTAGTTAGACAAAGTACAGTTTCTCATTAGTTAGATACAGTATGCCAGGGCACTCATTAGCAGTGGCTTGCATTAACGGCTACTGTAAACAGTCGAGACAGTGATGATCTGGTGGCGAGGTGAGAGTCCTTACACTGACTTTTACTAGTGGTGAGTAAGCAAGGCCTAGGGAGGACCAGAGCCCTTCGAGGAGTGTCTACCGGCCCACACTGCCCTTCTTTTGATGACGGAGTAATCACTAGAGAGAGCAACATGATCAGAGAGAGAGAGGAGACACCAGTCTTGCTTCTTAATACCATTCATCTTCTTCCTCCAACAGGCAGTGTCCTGAGAGGAGGCAATCTGCGATTCCTTTTCAACTCTGAGTGAATTCAGGAAATGAAGAGATAAGGCTGGACAGGGTATCATTACTGATGCCAATGCCCTACAGTTGCAAACTTAAAAATCACATAGGGGTGCATAAAAAGTACCCCTGCTAGTTTAGAATAGACTTCTGAAGTGGAATTTCACAAACTTTTTCATCAGAAATTGCAGCATTCATTCAGCTCCCACCACAACACTTTTGGTAGACTTAACATGGTTTAGATAGGACTACCCTCATTGTCATTGGTTACTTATGGAGCAAAACTGAATGTGTAAACTTGGGATGTATGGTGGTATTTATGTGACACTGGCAATTTCCCTAAATACTACAACTGCAATTTATTAAACAAACCTGCAAAATACTAACAAGAGCTGAAAGCCTGTGAGCAGCATGCTTTGCACAATAGGAGCAATTCTCAGTATTGCCTCTAACCTATAACAGTCAGAAGTGAATCTGGACCAACAGGGCTACAATAGAGAGGGATGAAGTACGACAGCACCGTACGACAGCACTCTCTGTGGGATTTCACTTTGTGTTGTGGTCCTGGAGGGATATGTGGGAACAACTGACAGGACTTGTGTGAAGCAGTCGGCTCTATTCAATATAACCAAGTAAAGAACGCTCAGTAGAACCAATCTACCCTGAACTAATTCTTGGAGGTGCTGCTTCAGAGTCTGAAGCAAAGCAAAGTTTAACTTTCTAACTCTTACAATACCACGGCGCTGTAAAACGTGGTCTGTCTATGTCCCTATAGCCAGCACCAAGTACACAGAAAATGACACAGTAGTGAAAAGGGAGAGATGGCAGAGGAGGACCGAGAGAACGCATTGGAGAATGGGGGTGAAATTGACTTAATACTGTATATCTACATCTGAACATTCTGTGTAAAATGTATGTAATACAAAGCGAAAATAGATTTTTGTTCACCTGCTGGTGTTGAACATACATAAAGATTGCACACAACAAGAACCAATACCAGCATATTGCATGATATTATGTGCAGTGATAACCAGCAATCTCCCCAGCACCAGAACAAGAACAGTCAAAGGTCAGTCATCGGTACAACTTTTGTTGAAGATTTATTTCACATTTTAGTGCTACATTCCTCTTTACTCAAATCTAGGGAGCGTAGGTAGATCGCGTTAGAAATAGTTTATGATAATCAAACTTCACATCATCAATATATCCTAAGAGTCATTCTTAAAGGTGGGCCTTATAATCATAGCCTCACCTATTCAGTCATTAATGAGGCAACATTATTCAGTTTAAAAAAAGGTGTCCATTTCAACATAAAAAAAAAAAAAACTCAAAACACATACAAAACGGCAAACTCTCATTTACAGTACGCCACAAGGGGATCTTGTGATCCTCTAAATTAAATCCCCTCTGTTCTCTAGTCTTAGTTCCCTAACAAAGAGGCCATTTCTTAGAATTGACTTAATCATGTTCATGTAGTGAGTATAGAATGGTCTATGACATAAAATCTTGATAATACTGTGAACTATATTTCATAGCATAAAATCCAATAAGCTAACTTCGATAAAAACCACTTCATTTGCAATGTGTCACAATACATAACATCCTATGTGGATAAGAGTGCGGTGAAGAATGTGTCACATTCAGTTCAGAATAATGGTGTTCATGTGAACTGAGATCCTGCAACATATTACAGTGAGCTTTTTACACTATGGCAGAAGAATGGGACTTCTATGGAGGTGGGTAAATGGAAAAACTACACTGGTGCACTACATGTGCAGCCAAACCATGAACGTTTTGTGTGGTCTTGATCATATCGAAACGTAGGTTCAAAGTTTTAAAACAAACTTTACTTGGGGACCCTGCGAAAATATGATCTCTCTCATTGAGGGGGGGGGGGCTTGAACATTCACAAATGTCCTTGAGATATAAACTCAAATGTTCTGCATCTCTTATGGCAAAAAAATAATAATAATAAATCCCGTTGCACCTTATTCTCTCTCTCTTTCTCAGTGGTTCTTCTCAAGTTGTAAAAAACATACAGGCAAAGAAACAAAAACAGAAAGATAACGCGCTGCATGGAGCCGTTACTTGCGAACATTAGAATACATTTAAGTTCAAACTTTGTTTCCCCCCCCCCCTCGGTCTCAAAATGCGCATCAGCAAATTCAAATGGTTGACATAGTTGCACGTGATCAAACGCTGTACGTCACCTGTTCCCATCAGATAACCTAGCTAGTAGCCTAGTCAAGGATGCTTCATGCAATATTGCCACTCCACACTTGAGACAGACCAAGAGGAACAAAAGTCAACCTTGGAGTTTAAAAAATATCCCTCTGGTGTCCAAGTTGACATATTTGAAGTATTTTTGCATTTACCTTTATTTAACTAGACAAGTCAGTTAAGAACACATTTTTTATTTACGATGACGGCCTACCCCGGACGATGCTGGGCCAAATGTGCGCCGCCCTACGGAACTCCCAATCACGGCCGGATGTGACGCAGCCTGGATTCAAACCAGGTACTGCAGTGACGCCTCTTGTACTGAGATGCAGTGTCTTAGACCGCTGCGCCACTCGGGAGCCCCCTTGGTGCCATTGGTTGGTGGATATTAAGGTCTTTGATAGGCTGATGCAGAATTTGTTATAAGAAACAATCCCTGCCCGCTGGGCTAGGTTAGCATGGGTCAGGTTATCTGATGGGAAAAGCTAATACGTAGCGTTTGAACACGTGCAACTTTGTCAATGATTCTAATTAGCTGATGTGCATTATGAGACAGAGAGAAAGCGTAAACTTAAACTTATTCTAATGTTCGCAAGAATGGCCTCAGAGTCCACAGAGCTCTGCTGCGTCCCGTTGAGTGCTTGGCTGCCACCGAAAAAGAGTCTAGCGCCCCCCAGTTTCTGGGAGGTCTCTAGTCCAGCTGCTCCTGTTTTATCCTGTTTGAGTTAGGCCCTCCTCGCTGGCCCGCCCTCCTCAGTTCCCTCCTCAGGACGTACTCGCTGAACTGGGAAGAGTCCACGCCTCCACCGCAGGAGCCGGCAATCTCAAAGCCACGCTGCTGCAGACGCTCCAACACCTGGTGGACACACAGAGAGAGAAGGGGTGTTGAGGTAACATTGTTAATACTGTTTTTAGATGTTGCACACAGAGGACGTTTAGCTATCCTGAAGAGAGGGAGGAGATTTGGAAAAACAGTGTTCACAGAGGCACAATGCTCTTAGCAGATCAATCACAGTAGGAAGTAGAACGTAGCTAGAAACAAACTCAATGACAACATGCGCTT